>NW_017307855.1:50422-166724 GCF_000935625.1 Nanorana parkeri
CACCAGTTCATGAAAGGAAGATTGGAGGGCAGGCACACACTCATAGGCTCACTAAGATACTTACATTTCTAAAGTATGCTACCAAGGGCTGTCACAACTGGATGTTGGAGGAACAATGTTGTACCATTTTGCACAGTTCAAAACCAGACAGGTGGCAATCCTAAATTCATAGCAACCAATTATATTTTAGTTTACTAGAGCTACTAGACTACAAATTGAGATTGACCACCCAGAAAATACAATGTCCAAAATAGTTGAAATATCCTGTCATTGTATTTCCTGAAGAAGGGATGATGTGTCATCTGGAAATGCATTGAATAAAGTATATTCTATGTACAGATATTTCATATGTATTCTTGCTTTTATTAGAACTGATCCCTGAGCAATTTTTTTCATATTCTGTGTCTGAGGCAAGCCACACCTGGGGCTCATAAAAGGGAGCCAGTGCATTTGGCTGAACAAAAGCCTGAACATATGTATATGAGCAGCCTTGCATTAAGGTGAGGAGATTTCTATCTACTGTCCTATATAACTGGAAGGGAGAGAGATATATAGAGGCTGCTATTGCTAACCTACTTCTGAAAATGCAAGGCAGCTGTTTTGCTGACCCAGTTGCTTCAAAACTGAATCACTGACCTGGAACAACCGGAACAAGTGTGAAGATCAGAGAAAACGTATCCTTAGTCCAAGTCCTTATCTGTGTATTTGTTCCAGGTCAATGACTCAAAGTATTGAAGTAAACTGTTCAGCATTAAAAACAGAAAACTAGCATTATCAGAAGAAGGTCAGTCGTGTCAGTCTCTATGTTTTTCTAATGACAGGGTAACTTTAAAGTACAACAGCAAAAAGTTCCCCAGCACACTCACCAGCCAGCATGCAAAAAAACTTGTCTAAAAAAAAACAAAAAAAAACTTGTCTCATCGCTAAGGTTAAAAACTACAAGGTTAAAAAAAGGTTTAGATACACGTCTTCTGCAGAAAATGTGAAAGCCTCAATTTGGTGTTATCGTGTCTTTATTGTTTTGGGAATAAAAAAAACTGAATGGGGGCACACTCAGAAAAGCTATCTCCTGTTAAGTGTCTTACCCTGAAGTGGTGATAGCTAACAAATTCTCTCCATTCAGAGTTACCAGCCCAACAAAAGAAGATATTCAGTTATGCCTAGAAAAAAAAGAACCTGGCCCAAATGGCACCAATATCCTTGCACTAAAAGCATTATTCTTTGTGATTGATAAACCACTATGGGGTCTATTCACGAAGCAGCCGAAGGATCTAGCCGTAGCTTCTGCCGATCCTTCGGCTAGCTTCGGCCCCAGGACCCCTTCGGTTCAGTAGAACCGAAGGGCTGCTGTACAGGCTATCCACTATAGCCCTACAGCTTCCGAACATGGCCGAGCGGCTCAGTCGAGCCGAACGCATATGCCTCGGCTCGGCTGAGCCATTGGCTGGCCGACAGCCTGCTTCCTACAGCTGGGCAGAGCCAGCCGTGATCTTACAGCTGGCTCCGGCCACTTGTAGAGAGCTCAGCGTCCCTGGTTAACAGCTAACCAGGACACTGATCTCCAACAGCCTAACTCTCCTAGACGCTCTCCGGGAGTCTCCCGCTCCCGGCCGCCCAGGAGAGAAACACTGCTTATTCTGACACGGAGCCGTGTCAGAATAGAAAAAAAAATTATAATCATTATTTTGCCCATAGGAATGCATTGCTAGATTCCTATTGGCTATTTCAATTTGCAATAGCCAATAGTAAACTAGCATTGCACCCGCCCTCTGCTGATGGACCTGATGGAGAACTGCAGCAGAGGGCAGGTGCAATGCTAGTTTACTATTGGCTATTGCAAATTGAAATAGCCAATAGGAATCTAGCAATGCATTCCAATGGGCAAAACATTTTTTTTATTATTCTGACACGGCTCCGTGTCAGAATAAAGAAAAAAAAGACAAATAAGTGTTTCTCTCCTTGGCGGCCAGGAGCGGGAGACTCCTGGTGCGCCTGGGAGAGTTTTTTGTTCTTTTTTTTTGACGGCAGCAGAACCGCCGGCCAATAGAAAACTATTGGGCGGAGCTAGCTCTCATTGATAGCTCTGCACAATGGTTTTCTATTTAAACCATTGAGCATGTTCGGCCGACCCGAAGCCACGTGAAGCCACCTGATGTACGGCTGATTTCAGCCGTACCAGCCTGAAGTGAATAGCCGAACAGCGTACGGCTCACTTCACTTCAGGTCGGTCTTTCACTCAGCTGCCTATGGCAGCTGAGTGAATAGACCCCTATATCTTATTGTCATAGACTCTTTCAACTAAGAAAAACCCCTAAAACTAACATACAGCAATTCTGGTACCATTTTTAAAGAAGGGTAAAAAAGGATACACATTATTATGTCTGAGATATGCCCTGTTGTTTGTAAATTATTTGAAAGTATTAAATGAGGGATTGCATACAGCACATGGTAGAGAGCAGATTAATAACAGAAAATCAGAACAGATTTATGAAAGAAAGGTCATATCTAACATTATCAGTTTTGTTTGAGGATGTAAGTTTAAAATGTAATGTTGGAAATGCTACTCACATGATACATTTGGACTTTACTAAAGAGTTTGTTATTGTTTTTCAAAATAGCCCAATGTAAAGATTAGGAAGAAATGTTTTACATGGATGAACAGCTTGGTAAAAGCAAAAAGAGAAAATGTAGTTGTAAACTGAACAGGTTCAAATAGTTAGTAGTGGTGCACCATTGGAGCTCGTGTTGTGCTCATTACCTTCCAACATGTTAAAAAACTGGGGGATAAAATAGATTCCAATTACACTATTTTTGCTACTAACACAAAATGATGTAAAATAAGAAAAACACAAGACATAATACAGAAGGATCTTGACAAAGTGGAAGTATGGTCCATTAAATGGCCAATGTTATGCAATGTTGACAATGTAGCATTGCCCCCTAAAAATTAAATTGTACACTCTTGGGCAAAACAGAGCTGCAAACGGACTTCCGAACATAGGGTGACAATAAGCTTAGCAGGGCCTGTAAATGCCAAGTGACAGCTACAAAGGTGTCTGCATATCTGTTTCATTAAAATCTGCTGGTTGCAAGAAGTATGACAGAATCCACAAAGTCACTAGCAGGCATGCAATCTGTGCAATGAGAAAACAATAAAAGTTATAAAATAATGATGACTTCTGCTGCGACTTAGTTGCTGCATTTGAAAAACCCTAAACTCCAGCTGTTCCAAAGCATTCAGGCAGCAAGATCTCTTCTCAGTTTGTTTTGAACTGGCCATAAATTAGCAATATGGTGTACATCTTTTAATTGTTCACATACACACACACCACACACACTTGAGCCACCAAACATTTGAAAGAAGAGACATTTATACCACTACAGACGATATTTTAAGAGTAAGCATGACCAAGTGACATTTCTAGTAACACAGCATATTCTAGTCTACTTATTTTGAAACACATTTCCCATGTAAATACCAAATAATAAAAGGGAAACATCATTGACTGTAATCTTCTATAATTAGTAATGATGATATAATTACATAAGTATGCCCATGCTAAATACAAGCTGTTTAAAAGCCCATACATGTTAATACATGCAAATATACAGAGAGATTTCACCCTCTGCGGTAAGTGGCACCTTTATAAATTTCAATGAAAATGAAAATTTACAGAATATTTAAATGTGATATATTTAACATTTCACAAGATTGTATTATAATAAGCCAGTGCAATAAAAGAGCCTGTGTAAGCTATGGTAATCACAGGTAAGATTCACCAAGCATAGTGATCAGTAGGAATGATGTATGAGCTAAAATTATGCATTCATAAACACTCTCTCATTTACATGCTGTCCTAAGCAATAAGCACCACCAGGGATAGACTTAAGTGATCGGAAAGGTCAAAATTAATGTAGTTGTGTGGGATATTTATCAATGGTGATGAACTTCACTGCTGTCGTTAAGAGCCACTTATAAGCGGAATTGACATTGATTTAGTTACTCTTATCTTTGTTAACAATATTATTAACCCATTTTATAACATTATAGATAGAGCTTATAAATGACTGATAAAAAAGGAAGAAAAAAATCAATTTTAACAGAATACTTATCTTTCTCATTGACATAGTTCGGTTTTATTCCATAGCTTATAATTAGGGATGCACCGATATCCGATACAAGCATCGGTATCGGCCGCGATACCGAGTATTTGCATGAGTACTCGTACTACTTTAAGAAACTGACCTAAAATCATGATTTTTTATTGCTTTAGAAAAAATGTGACCTGTCCCTTTAAGAAAAGTATCGGTAATTGGTATCGGCGAGTACTTGGAATAAAGTATCGGTACTCGTACTCGGCCTTAAAAAAGTGGTATCGGTGCATCCCTACTTATAATAGAAAACATTAGAGCATTCATATCAGTCCTTGGCCCCAAAGGAGCTTACAATCAAATGCGCTTTTCACAGTCATACCCATACAGACCCTGTTTTGATATAAGATAGTTGTTAGTAAGTATGTTGAGTGTGGTAGGGAAACTACACAATCTCAAACAATGTAAGAAAAATCCCCAAAAAGCTGATAGTAAGTGGATATTACGCCTGGAGCATCACTACTGTAAAACATGTGTAGTCATCATTATTTTGAATATTGAGCAAGTTGGTTTGGAAAAACAAGGATTCAACCTATATCGGGAGAATGCTGATCCACCTGGAGAATGACCTTGCTTAAAACTCATAAAGAGGTTCTGTGGACTACATAAAACAAAAATTACTGCGCTGGGGGTGTGTACCTAACTGTCTAATTGGACCAGCCGCAATACTGTGTATGAATAAGTGTTTGGATTGCAAGTGTGTTGCGCTCGGTCTAAGTGAACAAATTCACCCTTTAAGTGTGTATATCAATCTAACATCAAATTATTTTGTGTACCAGTCAATGAATATCAATAACTTGGCTTGTGCATGATTTATATAGTGAAAGATAAAAGTATTAATGATATTCAATCAAAAAATGAAAACGTGATACACCATGAAACACTAAGGGGTCTATTCACGAAGCTGCCGAAGGATCTGGCCGTAGCTTCGGCCGATCCTTCGGCTAGCTTTGGCCCCAGGACCCCTTCGGTTCAGTAGAACCGAAGGGGAGCTGTACGGGCTATTCACAATAGCCCGTACAGCTCCCGATCATGGCCGAGCGGCTCAGCCAAGCCGAACGCATATGCATGGGCTCGGCTGAACCGCGCTGAAAACCGAAGCTGGCCGAAGCTAGGCCTGCTTCTGACAGCTGGGCGGAGCCAGCCGTGATCTTACAGCTGGCACTTTCAGAGAGATCAGCGTCCCTGGTTAACTGCTAACCAGGGACACTGATCTCCAAACAGCAAACTCTCCTTGGCGCTCTGGGAGTCTCCTGCTCCCGGCCGCCAAGGAGAGGAACAGGGCTGTGTCTTTTTTTCTTTATTCTGACACGAGCATGTCAGAATAGAAAAAAAAAAAGATTTTTCCCATTGAAAATCATTGGGACATTACTATTGGCTATTTCAATTTGCAATAGCCAATAGTAAACTAGCATTGTACCCGCCCTCTGCTGCAGTTCCCCATCAGGTCCATCAGCAGAGGGCGGGAACAATGCTAGTTTACTATTGGCTATTGCAAATTGAAATAGCCAATAGTAATGTCCCAATGCTTTTCAATGGGAAAAAATCTTTTTTTTTTTCTATTCTGACATCGATCGTGTCAGAATAAAGAAAAAAAAAAGACACATCAGTGCTTCTCTCCTGGGCGGCCGGGAGCGGGAGGTTCCCAGAGCGCCCGGGAGAGTTTTTTTTCTGTTTTTTTTTACAGCAGCAGAGCCGCCGGACAATAGTAAACTATTGGGCGGAGCTAGCTGTCACTGCTAGCTCCGCACAATCGTTTGCTATTTACTTTTTAAACTTTTTTCACTGTTTTTCTGTTCTGCTCGGTCCCTCTGAGGGACCGAGCAGAACAGCCGAGCCGAATGCCGCTCGGCGGCATTCGGCAATTCACTCACTGCTGTTCGGGATCTTTAAGAATAGCCCGAACAGCAGTGAGTAGCCTGCTGGAGGTTCGGCTCAGCCGATCCAGATGTTGGATCGGCTGAGTCGAACTCCTTCTGCACTTCGGGTCGGCCGAACATGCTGAGCAAGCCGATGTACGGCTTGCTCAGCATGCAAGCAAGCAAGCCGATGTACGGCTGATTTCAGCTGATGTACGGCTGAAATTAGCCGTACCAGCCTGAAGTGAATAGCCGAACAGTGTTCGGCTCACTTCACTTTAGATCGGTCATTCACTCGGCTGCCCTCGGCAGCTTCGTGAATAGACCCCTAAGGCCTTCTCGGTCAGTGTGACATTACAAACATTATGCCAATTATCACCATCAATGGCTTAATATATACATACTGAGTAAGTGAACATCAAAATTATTAATAATAATTGTGATATAGTGAAATAATTTATTGAGGGCTTATTTCAGCCGTGATATTATTTTTAACCATGAGACAAAGGGGCCTCTACAGTTGATGACCACCCAAATCCTCCTTAAGTGATATAAATAAATTAAATCTCTGAAATGATGGCAGCAATAAAACAAACAGTCATTTCAAGGGGTCTAAACCATTTTGTGCATATCCAGCAAGTGGAATTAAATGGTTACTTTCCTTCTTTCAGTGGCATTTGGTTAGTTTGTCCAATAATCCCCAAGATGTCCACTGGATCGTCTCCAGTTGATCTTTGTGTTGGAAAGTCTTTGATTCTAATTTTCCACCTCCTTCTTTTGTCTCCTGGTCAGGCAATCAGGCGTGGTTCTCTCCTTCCACTCCGATTGACTGGTCTCTCACCGCCCGAGTCGGTGGCGTTCACCTGATAGTATCCCACAAGGAAAATGGAGGAGACAAAGACGAGGCTCTCTAAGTGCAGTAACTAAAAATATTAATTCGTAAAAGATTCGAATGCACTTACAAAAATAACAAACTGCAGAGCTTTTGAGCGTTAGCAGCACTCAGCTGTGAGAGGTGAAGGTAAAGATATTTAATTTATGTATATCACTTAAGGGGGATTTGGGTGGTCATCAACTGTAGAGGCCCCTTTGTCTCACGGTTAAAAATAATATCACGGCTGAAATATGCCCTCAAAAAGTTATTTCACTATATCACAATTATTATTAATAATTTTGATGTTCACTTACTCAGTATGCATATATTAAGCCATTGATGGTGATAATTGGCAGGGCCGTCTTTAAGGCAGGGCAAAGAGGGCACTTGCCCCGGGCCCAATAAAGGTTGTGGGGCCCGAAGCATCTGCCCCTTGAGCCCGCTGCCCATAGAAAATTGCCGATCGGATCGCATAGTAAAACGCAAAAAAAGAGATAGATGGGTCTTTTAAGGTGTCAAAAAATGCAATTAGGGATAATACAACATAATAATGACAAAATTACATAATAAAATGACATTTATTTATTAAAAGATTACAAGATCCACATGATAAAAATATATCCGCCAGTATCCATGATCAAACAGCATAAGACCTCCCTGGACTCTGTACATGTGCATGATGCATGCATAATAGATACAATTAACTTATTTTAAACAATTACATAATAATAAATAATTTTATACAAATAGTCATAAATCAATAATTTTGTCATTACTATGTTGTATTATCCCTAATTGCATTTTTTGACACCTTAAAAGCCCCATCTATCTCTTTTTTTGCTGTTTACCTATATTAGGGGTGCGGTGTCCTTGTTCATGTAGTGATTCAAAACTTTTTACTAAAACGGATTGCATAGTATAATACGTTATGGCAGCGGCCGCATACGGCAATGCCATAGCGTATTGTCCTATGCGATCTGCACGATCGCATCCTAAAGGTAGCACCTCCCCCGGCCCCCGCCCGCATAGCGTGACATGTCACGGGCTTCCCTGGAGGACGTGAGGCTGTGCGGACGGGTGCCTCACTCACGTCCAGGACATCCGGAAAGAGGCAGACTGGCACGAGGCGAGGACTGACTGAGGCAGGTAGGTGAGAAAATAAAAAAGGAGATATACAATTTGTATAACTAGGCTCCTCCTCTGTTAAACCTTCAATAACGCTGTATCATGTCAAATTACCAACAATCATGTCTCTGTTAAGTCTGATTATCTAATCATGTTAATTATGTCTAATCATGGCTTTCTACTATCATGCATTGTAATTCTATCAATCATTTTATTCACATATATTGAAGGACAGAACAGAAATGGAGTGAGATTTTCAGGGAGATATACAAGCATGTCATTTTTTACATTTTTTTTTCTTGGTGGGGGGCCCCAAGAAAATGTTTGCCCAAGGTCCGATCAATATTAAAGACAGGCCTGATAATTGGCACAATGTTTGTAATGTCACACTGACCGAGAAGGCCTTAGTGTTTCATGGTTTATCACGTTTTCATGTTTTGATTGAATATCATTAATACTTTTATCTTTCACTATGTAAATCATGCACATGCCAAGTTATTGATATTCGTTGACTGGTACACGAAATAATTTGATATTAGATTGATATACACATTTATAGGGTGGATTTGTTCACTTAGACTGAGCGCAACACACTCGCAAACCAAACACAGGTTCTGTGGAGTGCCTACCTGATCACTGGATGGAGCCCTACATCTAACAGAGAAATCACAGATGGAGTAGAATTTCTATGGTTCAACCATCACTGCTTTTAAATAGTGTATATACTTACTAAGTATATTAAAAGGAAAACCGCAGTTAGAGAAATATTACTTTGCAAGGGAATTTTACCTTAGCTTGGTAAATAAGGTGAAGCTCTGCTTGCTTCTAACATCCATTCATGTGCAATCAAAAATACTGTTTTTTATTTTCCTTGGATGTGATTGGGCATTCTTTGCAAACAACATTTACTGAGCTAAGGGAAAATTCCCTTGCAAAGTGAAAAGTCTATTTGCCTTTAGTAAATCAACTCCTGTAGGTCAATTTACTAGAGGCAAAAAGGGTTGTTCTCTTTTGCAAGGAATTTGCACTTTGCAAGAAAATTGTCCTTTAGCTTAGTGAAAGAGGTGGGGCTCTGCTGGCGTCTATCATCTAATCACGTGCAAGAAAAACATAATTATTTTTTTATTTTCCTTGCACTTGATTGGGTATTCTTTACTTAGTGAATTTACAACGGACGACCGAAATCAAGGCAGAATAATAACAATAAAAATAGTGGGGAACAACAAGGTAGTAAATAATTTTCATCACATTATCTGAGCTAAGGGAAATTTTCTTTGCATATTCCCATGTAAAGCGAACAGCCTGCTTACCTTTCGTAAATCAACCCCATTGACCCAAAACCAGGCTCGTCTTTTTTTAAATCAGATAGTTTTTATTGGCTTTTTCTTTTTTTAACAACAAACACAGACACATGCAGTAAATTGCACGTGACCAGCATAAACGTACTTAACATGGGAATACAAAATCATATACAGAGAATACAGTAGCAAGTATCAAGGGCAGGGATGTCAAACGAAAACATATACATATAAAAAGGAGAACGGTAGACCAAAAACAGAAACAAAAAAGGCACTGTACATCTCACTATGTACGGGTCGATACTTACAGACATACATCAAAAGTGATTGTGAATAAACCCTCTACTCCAATTGCACTCCCACGTCTCCAGTGTATTAGTCATCCCAGGAGAGGGTTGCGTACATATCCAATAGGCCATAAGGGGAGAGTCAAGGGGACACCCCAACAGGGCGGGTGGACAACCATTCGGACCAAATTGAGTCAAATCTATGAATGACGCCCCTTTCTTGATCCATGCGTGACAGAATAGCAGGTAAACTGGGAATCTGCCGGATGGAGCAATCTCCACAGATCAAGGAGGCCCAATTCGGAGCACAATTTACCAAAAGGGGTAGTGTTCGGCATGTCAGGTGAGCCCACTCTAGGGATCCTGTCCCTATAGGGGTCCATACAATTATTGAAGTCACCCACCGCTATGACCGGGATAGGGAGACAAAAATTTAGCGAAGTCCTTAATAGCACTGCTGGAGTATGGTGGGGGTATATAAAAGTTAGACATAATACATTCAAACTGTAAGAGGCGGCAATGCAGGAAAATATAACGGCCCGCATCATCCCTCTTTGTCTATATGCAGGAGAATGGGATATCTCTACGGATAAGAATAGAAACACCTCGTGAGTAGGAGGAGTGAGAGGAATGGTAGGTGGCTTGATAGGCCCTCTATCAAGGGTATGATATGTTTCTGTGGTGGTATGCGTCTCCTGCAGGAAGACACCAGAGGACCCACTCCTGTCAATATTATCAAATATAGAACCGTGTTTAGCAGCATCGCCTAGGCCGCGGACATTCCAGGAGGCTGACTTAAATACCCGCTGTGACATGCATACGACAACATAGATATACTCAGCAGCAACACTCGAATGTCCAGCGACCATGTCCCCTTGATATGGATCCGTGCAGAAATACGTAGGTAGAACCAGTGGAAGTCCTGTGGTAGATGAAGGTGAAAAACAAACAAAAAAAAAGGGGGGGGGGTAAAAACATAAACAGGTAAGTCAAACAATCCACGCAGGGAAAACTTCGGGGTACATGACTCCAGGCAGCTTCAGAGGTAGCAACAACACAAAGGCCACAACCTGGTAGCTGGAGGTAACAAGCCCACGCCATTAGGTTCACAAATGGCAACGGTATACAAACCAACACAACCAAACGAGCAAACACAAACAAAAACGGGAGGTTGCGAAGGTTTCTGGGTAGGAAAAAGGGGATATCCACGAAGAGCCCCTAATCAAGGATCTGCGGGGAATGCGGTGATCACATGCCACCAAGACCTCCATGGGAACTCGGCAAAGACACAATGCAACTCAAACGGCGAAGCAGCTTCAGGTGTCATCTGGGCGGAGATTGCGGTTCTGATCCAGCCAGGTCAGGGCCTGAGGAGGTGACTCAAAGAAGTGTGTCTCGCCATTCGCCACTACTCGGAGCCTTGCAGGGTAAATCATGGAATAAGCAAGATTCATCTTTTGTGGCCTCCGTTTGACTTCTTGGAATTTTGCACGGCGTTGTTGAACATCTTGCGATAAATCCGGGAAGAGCATCACCTTTGAGCCCGCTAGTGATATTTCACCCAACTCCCGGGCCTTGCGTAGTATACGTTCCTTGTCGCTATAGTTCAGGAGCCTGATTAAGAGAGGCCTAGGAGCATTACCCGGCGGTAGAGGTTGGGAAGGGACACGATGAGCCCTCTCCACTGCGAACAAGGGGGTCAGGCAGTCTTTGCCAAATACCTCCATAAGCCATTGTTCCATGAAATCTGTAGCATTATTTCCTTCAGCACGTTCAGGTATGCCAACCGCTCGAATATTATTTTGGCGCAGGCGATTTTCAATATCATCAGCTTTCATGGCATTAGCTGCAATGTTCTTTATAGCCACTTTAACATCAGAAATCAATGGTGTAGTAACGTCCTCAACTTCACTAATTCTGCCTTCCACTGCTGTTGTCCTCTCCCTCACCTTCTGCAGGTCATGGCGAAGAAAGGAGATGTCAGCCCTCATGCCATGCACCTGATCAGAGAGCGCAGCAAGGGTGGTATTGCACAGCTTTACAGCATGGAATACATCTGATAGTGTAGGTTCTGGGGGCACAGTCAGGCGGGCCTTAGCCTTAGATTTATGAGGTTTAGGGCTTTTAGCAGCTTTGGTAGAATTACTCACTGTGTCCCTTTCTGCGGCCGAGCTGTCTGAGTTCACCGCCGAGTGTAGTGGAAGAGAGGTAGTCGTCCTCTGTCTCCTTGCTGGCACTGCCCTGTCTGTTCTGTGTGGCTCGGGGCTGCTTAGCAGGAGTGCCTGGTTGCCGGGCAAAGCGCTCCAGCCGCGCCGCCGTGTCACCTCCCTTCTCCCTGTGCTGCTGGCCGCCGCCATCTTGAAGCACGAGGCCCATCCTCTGACTGTCCTTTTTTTTGGACATGTCAGCCACGGACAGCCTCTAGATCGGTACCGGAGTGAGCGGGCAGGTGACGGAGAGGTCTGGGGTCGGTTCGGGTGCAGGTAAGGGCTCTGTAACCGCTATCCCCAGGATAATAGGCAGGATGTGGAGCGGGAGCTCTTCGTTATGCGACCAGTCACATGCAGCCGCCGGCCACGCCCCCACCAGGCCCGTCTTTAACGCAGGGCAAAAGGGGCAGTTGCCCTGGGCCCAGTTATTGTTGTGGGGCCCAAAGCAGCCGCCCCTTGAGCCTGCACTGCTCGCTCCCTACTTGGAGATGTGGGATGTCAGTGTCCCGTCCCTTCTCCCCCCTCCTGGTTTTCCTTATCTCTCCAGAGATAAGACAGACAGCAGAGATCGGCAGATCGGGACCTTTGTCTACTCTGCCTAGCAACTGATGACACTGATGGGCAGGCTGTCATAATTACGTACCTCAGCCTGCCCATCACAGCATCAGTTGCTAGGCAGAGCAGACAAAGGTCCCGATCTGCCGATCTCTGCTGTCTGTCTTATCTCTGGAGAGATAAGGAAAACCAGGAGGATGAGGGGGGAGAGCACGGAGATCACAGGCTCAATAACAGACTCTGATCCCCTTGCAGAAAGGCAGCAAATATCAGAAGATCGGCACCTTTTTTTTAAAAATCAAAGCACAGGGATCAGAGCCTATCATGCATGCCTAGACCAGCTGGCCCGCCCATCTGCATCATCAGTTGCTAGGCGGACAGGAGGCTGATAACAAAAATATATAAAATAAATAAATTGATTTGGGATGTTGGGGTGGAGAGAGAAACTGCATGGCAGTTAGAGGGCGTGGCTTGGTGGGTAGGGGCGGGGGCCCAAGAAAATGTTTGCCCAGGGTCCAATCAATATTAAAGACGGCCCTGCCCAAAACAAGTATGCAGATCAGGAGATCTGTCTTGCCTCTGACTTTACTGGCTGTTTATGAAAGACCTTTCTATAGAAATTAATAGAATTTGTATGCACATAAACAGCAGTGGACAACTGAGTGTAAGACTTTGGGGGGTGCTGGAGGTGAAGAGGACAATCACAGTTCTCATTTAAAGCAAATCTGATCATTTACCTTACAACGGCAAACCATGGGTTTATTTTAAGGAATATTCTAAGCATACATTAAGATAGCTTTTATTTCCATTAATAAGAGCTCTAAACTTTAATCAAGGCTCTCTAGAGGTTTAGAATACAGATATAGCTTTTACTACTTTTGTTGGTACATTATTAATAAAGGATAATAACAATCTGTAAAATAACTTGATGAGTTTTTCAGCTTAGTAACTCTTGGGAATGTTGTATTAACGGCATTATTCCCACTTAATATTGCAGATAGATTTATTTTTCCTGGAGAGCTCCAAAACAGAAAGAAGACCTGCAGAGCTATAATAGGTGTGTACAATATGTAAAAAGCATAACAAGTGATGGTATCTTTTTTTTTTTACACAGTGAATATTTAATTGATATATTTCATAAAGATGCTCTGAGCAATTTCTTCTTAACTTTTTACCACATTTTTTGCAAAGATGAAAATAGCCCCGCAAAATCTATTTAGCAGATAACGTTGCCATTTAAAAAACATTTTTTTTTTTTTTGTCTATCTCATTTAATGTAGCTTACCCTTAATGGAAATATGCTAGAAAAGAAACTTAACATATAGTGATGGATTTGTTTTTGTTATTTCTCTGATCTTTATAAAAAGGTCACTTAATGAAACAATCATTTTCAGTGCTCAATAAATCTGGACACTTAGCCTGGTTTTGTCAGTTTACTGGATTTTTTAAAATGCGGTTAGCTAATCTTTTAACTATTCACAGATCTCATTCATATCTTAAAATTTTTCCACTAAAACATTGTAACAGGAAAATTCTGGTAAATCCATGAACCACTAAGGCCTGGTTCACACCTGGGCATTTTACAGCGCTGATCGACGCGCTGTAAAACGCCCAGCAAGTGAAATCCCATTATTTCCTATGGGCATGGTTTCAACCTGGGCGTATTTCAGGTTGTAGGAACGCGCTAAAAAACGCCCTATGCCCAAAGAAGTACAGGAGCTTCTTTGGGGCGTATTTTCTGCGTGTATCCATTAGGATAAGCTGGATAGCCCTCGTAAACGCACATTTGTCGCGTGTTTCGTTGACCGCAAATCGCTGTAAAAACGGCCGGGAGCGGGAGACTCCCGGAGCGCCCAGGAGAGTTTGCTGTCTGGAGATCAGTGTCCCTGGTTAGCTGGTAACCAGGGACGCTGATCTCTCTGCAAGTGGCCGGAGCCAGCCGTAAGATCACGGCTGGCTCTGCCCAGCTGTCAGAAGCAGGCTGTCGGCCGGTCAATGGCCGGCCGCTCGGACAGATTTCGGCTTTCAGCGCGGGTCAGCCGAGCCGAGGCATATGCCTTCAGCTCGACTGAGCCGGTCGGCTAAATTCGGGAGCTGTATAGGCTATAGTGAATAGCCCGTACAGCAGCCCTTCGGTTATACTGAACCGAAGGGGTCCTGGGGCCGAAGCTTCGTGAATGGACCCCTAAGGAATTTACACTTGATCTTGAAATAAAAAAACTAAACAAAAACACACAGCAATGTGACATTTTATACTCACTAAGGTATAAAATGCGCATGTGCCGTAGACAGGAAAATGAAAAGATAAATTTAAATAAATGCTGTGCTACCAGAGAAAAATAAGGTAGCTTATGTATGGATATTTATCACTATACAGTCAATTCACAAACAAGGCTGTATAACATTTTGTATATACTCATGCTGTTGTCAAAGCCTACACTTTGGCACATGTTACAATTATATGAATTGTGATACCCTCCATGCATCATGGACTATGGTATTTTTGTACATTTAGTTGTTTTGTTGAGTCACGTTTAGTGATAACAGTGTGTATTTCATGCAGTCTTGCCCCAGATATCATATAGCCCCCAAAATAAAAGAAAATCCAATTTTTCTTTTAGTTACGCCAGTGCTTAGCTGGTTTATGCCCAGACCAGTGGTGTACACTACTTAGCAAATTGTTTTTATTTGCAAATCTTCTGTATATATGCTGTACCCGATGTGAGAGTTTCAGCATGCTTTGTGGGTGCATAATCAATGCTGTGCAAGCGCTCTCTTTCCCAATCCAGATTGTCAATCTATACTATTGTATAAAGCTTTGTATCCTTCATGGAAAACTGTTATAATGCTTGTTGTGAGTTCAACGTTGTTTGGTTACAATTTAATCGCTATATAATATATTATGTTAAATCTGTAATCTCTATTGTTGTTTACTCACAGTTTTTTCCTTGTTAGCAGAGGTGATGTTTAACTTATCTGTACACTAAAGTACCAAGCTGTAACTAAGAAAGCAGCTGTATGAAGATGCTCAATGTTAACAGAAAGATGAGGAGTTATGAGATTTGTGCTGAGATGAAGAAGTGATGAAGAAGAGAACGAAGTGGTTCACTTGTCATTGTTGGTGCTGGTGGTGGTGATAGAAGTAGTGCCTCAGGCTTCTCTGTGCCCCTGCTGACACATAACGCAGCGTCTAACACCAGAAACAGGATATATCGTTCATAAACCAGCTAGTTTTTTTAAGTAGCAGTGATGATGGTCTGAAAGGGAAAGTGGTGGTTCTAGGAGCAAATAGATGCAGTAAACGCCAAGAGCAGATGTTTGTTTTTTTCATTCATTTCCTTCTCAGAAGACTACCCCTTATCTCTAAGATCACAACAGGTGACGTCTAACCTCCAAGTGAAGCACTCATATTTAATGATGAGCTTAGTGAAAATAAGACAGTGTGCAAGAAAATGGCATATTTCCACAAGTAGATTTGCTCACTGGTTTTTCTCAATTGGTCAATATGATTAGCAAACAACAGCCTCAACATCATGACCACACTGCACATCAGGAACCTCATACCTCACAGACCTCAAATTTTGGTTTTGGAGTGTGAAGTCTCCAATCACTTTTTCACTGATATACCCCATAAAAACTTGGTAGTAAGTTCACGGGATCATTTACATGTATCTGTTAATGCACATTGCATGTGTTACTGCATTGTATTGCCATTCACTTTGAATGTCACCCCAACACACTAACCAAGTGCACCCCCTATGCACATGTATTGTAGCATACTAAAACACACAGAAATGCATTGCTCAGCATCTGCTGTGCATCGTGGTTTGCTACCTCAGAAAAGATGCTACATATTCTATTTTATGTCCATTCTGGTATGCTGGAAGCCCATTCTTTTGAACACACTTCAACATATGACATGTAAGTGTAAATGGGCCCTAAATATTATAATGACATACCTGGTCTAGTAAGGGAGAAGAACAGCCTGTAGATCTTACTCACCTATGTGGCTATTCGGAAATGATCAGGAAAGAAAGCATTGAGTGCAGAGAGGTCAGGGAGGTCATGAGTCACCTCCTTTTTGTTTGTATAAGAAGAAGAAAAATAGCATAAATATGATTTTCTAATACTTACTGTTTTATAATAGTATACTGGCAATATAAAAGAAAAGAGCTTGCATGCAAAGTTTTGTGCTGGTTACCAGCCAACAAATTCATTTTTGGAACAAGTACCATAAATGTATTATTAATCTCTTTTAAACTGTTGCAGCATTTTATAGTGGCCAAGAGGTGATTAAGTCCTGTCTGGGTTTCAGGGAATATATTGCACTTGTTACCTGTCCATACACAGCCAGCAATTTAATTTTTAGAGCAAATTCTATAAATGTATAGTTAACTGCTTGTGGACCAGTTCAAACACAATGCTCTGCACCTTCTGAGTCTGGTATTAAAAAAAACTAATGTGCTTTAAATGTAATAGACATCCCTTTTTAAACAATGTTAGAGCAATCACTTTTTTTCCCACTGAAGTATAGATGCTTGTAAACAGTGGGGAATGTTATTTTTGTGATAATGTGTGGCAATTGTAAGGCCAATGTGTTTTAGAGGTAGAATATCTTCTTGAAAACTATGGGGTAAATCTTCTGCAGATCTGCTTATAAATATAGGCCTGCATTTATTTCAAACTGTCAATATACATATTTATTATTTTACAATATTTTTAATGAAAATATGCCATTCGTCAATTTGTAGATGCTCAACTCTGGAGAAAATATGTGTGTCAAACAGCACAATCATCTGTGATTAATGACTAATTGATGATTAAGTGCAAAGTTTAACACAAGGACATAGTTCAACACAAGGAGCAGCAGAGCAAGGTACAGCTTTGAAACTAATCTATAACATTATTGTATTTGTAGCAATGTTCTAATGTTTGCCCCTAATTATCCCCATATAGCTAGTGTTGATTTACTGTATGTCTTCCATGAGCGTTAATGCGATTTAGTGCAGATCTAGCTCTATGTATGCGCCCCTTGAACAGGGTGAATGTTGTTGTGCAAGATGCACGTTGACTGTTTGGAAAACCAGATTCTAAATCTATATAAGCAACTAGCAATACTGCTGAGCATTAACAACTTTGAGCATTACCAACAAATGTAAAAGGGGGTGGAGAGATAAAGGTGCAGAATCCAGAGATATGAAGCTGGGTTAAAGTTAGAAAACAACACAGAGGGAAAAGTGTTGGGGAATCTATCCCTGAGTTTATACACCCCGATAAATATGCTTAGTTGGGTGATATTGGTGATATCAGTTCAGAGGTAGCATTACTGGAGCAGAATACCACCTCCAGCAGTATTTTCAGAAATATTTTCTGTACCAGAAAGGCCGTAGGAGCTTAAGGGACTAAACAAGTGAGATATTGATATAGGCTCAAGTTACTGTAGAACTGGGCTAACTTTTCATTTTGCTATTCACTTTTCAGTGTGATTAGATGCCCAGAAAGCTTCCCCTAGCAATCCTTCTAAGCTATGAGCCTCTACCCCTCGCCATATTGAAGCGGTGGATAGCCTGTCATCGCAACTATCTGCTTGAGAATACTTAGCCACCATATTTTAGAGCATGTACCACATGAAGAGCCTGCCAAACAGTCCTCCCCACTAATTATAAAGAAACCCCATGCTTCAGTTATATTTCACTCTCCTGTGTCTAAGCTGCAGTGCTTTAAAGTAGTGACTAGTGTACTACTACAAACAATGTAAATAAATTGCACTGTGCTTCAAATACTAACTAAATATACATAAATCTTACAACATGTTGTGAATCAACATGTTGTAAGATTTATGTATATTTAGTAAGTATTTGAAGCACATTGCAATTTATCTACATTGGTCCTCCATACTATTCCATCTTCTCTTACTTATAATAACCAGTAATTGTCATTATTTACATTTTACACAGGGCCCTGCTGTTGAAACTGTATAGATTTTTAGGATTTTCGTTTCATTTCACTTACCTAATGTTATAGATCTGCTATTGGAAGGCTGTCACTGTTACTCCATTGTATATTTTCCTTTTAGTCTAGTCCGATTTTAAGACAGATTTGAACAATACATTTTTAGAGTGCCTTAGAAACGCACATTTTTGCTTTTGTGCTAGTTGTTTTAATTTACTGTGGTTGGTTTCTTTTCTATACCGTGCCTAAGCCCTTGTCTCCTGACCTTCCCCTGATGTCAGGCACTACCATTTCTTCCTTAAATGTAAAATAACTTTCTGTTGCCTTCATCCAGACATAGAGGGTAATTTACTAAAAGCAAATAGGGTATTCACTTAGATCTCTTGATGCTTAAATGGAATGAACCTGACCTTGGTCAGAGCGCTGTATGGAGTGCAGTCCTGGACTTGATCACTAGTGATGAAAATCAAACACCATTTGGCATCATTTGGATATTCACTTTCCCCATTCCAGTTTGCCCTCCTTATCAAACCCTTAGCCATTCTGTTAAAAAAAATTACCAAACATGAGCATCCTGATCATGGACACCAAACACAAACTTTGTTTGTTCACAAATGCCTTTATTTGGTATCTTACTAATGCTATCATTTTCCTACCCAATGTCTTGAAAGTACTTTTAAAATTTGCTTCCATATCTGACCTTTGTGTCAACACCATTAAATCTAAGATGCATTACATCACTTTACCACACCAGGTAGTTTGTTGTTAAAGCAATACTTATGACTTTCCCTGGACCCCACTTAGGGATAAACTTAACCAACTCATATGAGGGTCTCCTTATGCTATTATCTGCAACTCCCGGGGAAATTTAAGTTCCTCCATTCCCCCTAGGACAAGTTTCCAGTCTCCAGTCTTGGCAGGGGAGGATTGCAATGAATAAAATGACACACCTTCCAAATCCATTATACTATTTTAGAGTGCTTCCCATAGCTGTTTATTCCCATGTTCACAGATCCCTGCAGTGTCAAATAGTTAGGCTCATTTGGAGCAACCATAAACTAGCTGGTGGGTCAGATCTTCCAAACATCTCAAGATACTATAGAGCTGCACAACTGTATCAGCTTACCAAACTTTATGCAAAAAATGAGATCCCACTGAAGGTGGACCCAAACTATAGAATTCTACCCTGTTTGTATTGATAACTGGTTCTGGCTCCACCCCAGCAATAGACCTCATCTAATTCATTACATTATGAAACACACCTTACAGATATGTGATCCAGTCAAGTATTTTGGGGGCTTACATTGCCCAGTAAACCAATAAATTTGACTTATAACCCAGCTTTTCAACTAGCTTACCATTCCCCTTTTGAACGTTTGGGGATGGATTAAATGGGGCATCACAAAGTGCATAAACTAATTAATGTGGAAGGAGCCAGAACCCTTTCAAAATGTAGAAAAAGATTTGCACATCCCAAGGAAAAGAATTTGGAAGTTTTCATAGATTGCATGCTTAGCAACAGCATGCACTGCCAATCTTCAGCTAACAAAGCTAGCAGAATACTCACTTGTATTGAAAAGGGCATTTATTCAATAAATAAATACATTATTCTACCCCTTTCTAAAACACTGGTTTGACCTCATTTTAAATTTGCAGTTCAGTTTTGGTCACTATTGATGAGATGAACGTACATGGGTTCAATTTGGTGTGGGTTCGAAGAACAGCTCACAAGTTCTGAAAGTTAATCTTAACCTGGTGGTAATCTAAACCCTTTGATGCAGATCCTTGTCAATGAATGACGCCTTCCAAAACAGACAAACAAACAAAAAAAGCTGACAGTGAATGAGTCACTGGTTGCTAGGATGCTGGAATTGTTTTATCTGGCAAAAGATTTGTATTTCTGTTAATCCAATCCTAAAAATCACACAGCACTACCCAGTCAGGTATGGCAGAAGACTTGATTTTTCTAAGCTGCAATTAAGTTACATTTTCAGGTCTTGTCCCTCTTAAAGCCTGACTGGGCAGTGAAAGGTGAAGCAGTAGAATTAAAAGCTATTCTCTGTTACTCTGTTCTCTCATCCTATCAGCATGTTCCTTAGCAATTCTGTACAGATATTGCAAAAGGCTAATATATCAAGTCAAACTCTTATACTGTACATAAAAATACTTGTGTTCATGAATTTAAAGCTCCACTAATGTGTCTTTTATATCTACCTGGAGTTTAGCTTAAGACCATTTTGATAAGGCCTAATTTTTTTCTTAAATCCTTTTTTATTCATTGTGAAAATAAGAAAGATTATTTAAAAGATGTAAACTTTATAATGTACACTGACAGTATTCTTTAAAATATAGTTTAATTACCTGCACAATATTAACTGGTAATATTAAAGGATCATTAAATAAAGCTTAAAGTGTATCTAAACACAAAAACAAAAATGTAAGACGCACCGGACCATAGGACGCAGGGAGGTCCGGCGCGCCTTATGGAGCACTCGACAGACTGTAGCTTCTGACACAGCTTCTATGATAGAAGCTGTGACAGAAGCTGCAGTTAGTGACCGCTGAGACAGGTGGCGCTGTGATTACAGCGCCACGGTCTCAGTGATCACACAGAGCAGACGTAGAAAGTCCATTCTTCGTCTGCTCTATGGTGATCTCCATCGTCGCCGCTGCTCGGTTTTAATACGAGTGATCTCATTAGATCACTCGTATTAAACGAGCAGTGGCTCCTACTGCTGAATACGATCGCCGCCGCCGCTGCTCGGCTTTAATGAGATCACTCGTATTAAACGAGCAGTGGCTCCTACTACTCGCCCGGTGCCCGAAACTGCATGTCTCGGGCGTCGGGATTCGCTCCATAAGATGCAGGCACATTTTCCCCCTCCTTTTGGGGGGAAAAAAGTGCGTCTTATGGAGCGAAAAATACGGTAATAATATTGCAGCTTACCAACCCTTTAATGTATTGGATGCAATAAAAAAAATGTTTAAGATTGTTTTCCTTTATTTTCACCTAGTGATCCAGCCAGTAAGTCTGTCATTTTTCAACTTCCTTTAAAAGACCAAGTTGTCCAGCAAAAGTGACAGATAGGCGGTTGAGCCAAAACATTTACCACTAAGAGGGATGCTTACAATGGTCAGCATTTATTAATTTATGTAAAACCTTTATCCCAAAAGAAAATAAAAAAACAGTTGCTATAACTGCTTAAAAAGTGTTAGCTGGAGTTCATATTTCATATGTTAGTCAAGTTCATCTAAATTTTCTAGTCCATGTAACACTATCCTTCCCACAGGATGAAAATGCTGCTGTCTAAGGGTGGTTCCATTGCTCCTCAATAGAGTGGAACCATCCTATGACAGGAAGTGTATTACTGACCAAATCACCAGGTGCAAATAAAGGGAAGAAAGCCTAAATAAAGAAAACTAATGGCAGCCACTACATTTAGGGGTCTATTCACAAAGCTGCCATAGGCAGCCGAGTGAACAACTGACCCGAAGTGAAGTGAGCAGAACACTGTTCGGCTATTCACTTCAGGCTTGTACGGCTGATTTCAGCCGTATATCGGCTGAAATCAGCCGTACATTGGGTGGCTTCGGGTCGGCCAAACATGCTCAGCATGTTCACGAACCCGAAGTGCAGAAGGAGTTCGACTCAGCCGATCCAACATCTGGATCGGCTGAGCCGAACCTCCGGCAGGCTACTCGCTTCTGAGCGGCATTCGGCTCGGCTATTCTGCTCGGTACCTCTACGGCATTCGGCTCGGCTATTCTGCTCAGTACCTCTGAAAGCCGACTCTGCTAAGCTCTCATCCTAATGACAGGACAGCATCTGCTGGTTACCTAGTAACCAACAGACGCTGTCCTGTCATTAAGATGAGAGCTTAGCAGAGTTGGCTTTCATATCACTGCCGGCTCTCCTAAGCTCTCGTCGTAATGACACATGGACATCCCTGGTTACCTGGTACACAGAACCCGTCGGAGCTGCTGTGATTTTACACTGAGTAACCTCAGCGTAATGACAGAATTCTGTCATTACACACAGAACCCGGTGGAGCTGCTGTGATTTTACAGCAGCTCCGATGGGTTGTCAGTGTAATGATAGAACGGCGTCTCTGGTTACCTGTCAACCAGGGACGCTGATCCCTCTGCAAGTGGCCGGAGCCAGCCTTGAGATGATGGCTGGCTCCGCCCATCTGTCAGAAGCAGGCCGTTCGGCCAGCTTCGAATTTTCCCTTGGCTCAGTCGAGCCGAAGCATATGCCTTTGGCTCGACTGAGCCCCTCAGCCAACTTTGGGGGCTGTACGGGCAATGGTGAATAGCCCGTACTGCAGCCCTGAACTGAAGGGGTCCTGGGGCCGAAGCTACCCAAAGGATCAGCCCAAGCTACGGCTAGATCCTTCGGTAGCTTTGTGAATAGACCCCTTAATGATTGATAAGCTGCAATATATTCATTTTTTGTTTTGGGTTTACATACACCTTAAAGAAGGAACATACAACTATCTTAGACTGGCAATTTACATATTTGATGAGAAATTATCAAAGAAAATTCAAGAACAAAGCATATCAGATTGCTGGGGAGCAGGAACTCTGCTTTTACTGAAAGTCATGGTTCGACTCTCCAATGTGGTGCCTGTACTTATCAATAGGGATGCACCGATACCGATACAAGCATCGGTATCGGCCGCGATACCGAGTATTTGCATGAGTACTCATACTCATGCAAATACTCCTCTCCCACACAGCAGGATGTGCGGCCTTGCGGTGCCTGCAGTGTCTGGTGAGGAAGGAGTGACTGGTGAGGAAGCCTGTCATCATCCAATCGGCCAATCAGCGGGAGAAGAGGTCAGAATAGAGCAGATGTCACTGCCTAGTCCAGGGGCGGACTGACCATACGGGCATTCGGGCACGGCACGGAGAAGACTACGGCTCGTCTCCTGCATGGTGCATGACTCTCCCTGGACGGCTGAGCGTCCAGTTGCTGTCATCCAGATGGCCGAGGTGAGCAGCAGCAGTGTCCCCCCCCCAGATAGTGCAACTCCATCCCCCTGCCAGCGCTCTGTCACCCGCAGTGGTAGGACCGCTGCATGTTCTGGCGGCTGTGCGGGGACGGAGAGGCTGTGACGGTCAGGTCTGTGCAGCCTGGCGGAGCCGCTACAGGCACTGCAGGCACCGCAAGGCCGCACATCCTGCTGTGTGGGAGAGGACCTTCTCCTGCTCTCCCATCCCCTGGGCACCAAGAAGAGAGGATAAAGGCTCTAGGGGGGTGGGAGTGGTGTGGGGGGGGTGCAGAGTGTTGAAGCTAGTGGTTTAAAAGGAGAACTATGGGGTTAAGTCTTTTCCCCATAGTTCTCCTTAGGTTAACAGGAGGACACAAACTAGCGTCCTCCCGTCACCATAGGCTCAGTATACCGCGAGCTGCAGAGGGGGGAATCCAGAGGTGATCGAGAGGTGAGCGAACGCCGGTATGTGTTCGCTCACCTCCCGATCTACTGAGCCGACTTGTGACAGTCTCATAGTTCTTTTAATTAAGCTGATTTGCAATATGATGTATTTGTAGTCGTGGCGGACTGACCATACGGGCAGGCGCCCCCTTGGCGGCATCCCACCCCCTGTGCCCCTTCCAGCCCGCATGGAAGGAGACGTGGCTGTGATAAAGCGGCGACGGCAGTGTCGCCCGCCTACCAGGCCCACCAGACACTGCCGTTGCTGCGTTAACACAGCCGCGTCTCCTAGTTTGGCAGCTGAGAAGACTCCAGAGGTAGGGGTGTGTCATGCTGGATGGAGGGTGGACCTACCGCCGGCTGCACGAGAGCCTGAGGCTGGGGGGGCCATGTAAGCATCATTAGAGGATTTCTACTATTTACAAAAACCAGACTGTAACCTGGAGAGCCGGAGCCCATCGCTGATCGCTGGTATGTGAACTTAATGCCTTGATTTTTTTTATGAGCTAGAAATGGGGGGAATTTTAATCTTTTAGGCTCCATTCACATATAGGGTTTGCGTTTCCCACGTGGTCTTCCGCACGGGACGCAAACGTTATATGTGAAACAAATGCATGATTCCGCTCCTTTGTGGCCATTATATAGTTACGAACGCACGGAATCTGCCGGATTAATGCACTTGCACTATTTTGGGGGCTACGTGGTTTCCGCAATAGTCTGAAGAATGCACATTAAAGTGCATTTTTTTTTCTGCTTAGTGTGGCTCCGCACGTATTCGTACAGCTGACTTTTCACGGACAGCCGCCCGTGCATAGTCACATCTCCATGTCTTTTTTAAAATATTGTTATAAATGTTATAATATTAAAAAAAAGACATTGAATAATGAAATTAATATTTATTATGCCATTGCTAACTAAGGCCTGTATCCCCCTAGTGGGGAAAATAGATTATCACACGCCCAGACTCCAGAACAGTGTATTATTGTATAGTGTGGAACAGCTGTATCCAATTCTGCATACCTGGCTTTATATTATAAAGTTCTTATAATATAAAGCCAGGTATGCAGAATTGGTAATAGCTGTGCCACACTACAGAGTGTTCATGTTCTTCATAATATTAAGAAACTGACCTAAAATCATGATTTTGTATTGCTTTAGAAAAAATGTGACCTGTCCCTTTAAGAAAAAGTATCGGTAATTGGTATCGGCGAGTACTTGAAAAAAAGTATCGGTACTCGTACTCGGCCTTAAAAAAGTGGTATCGGTGCATCCCTACTTATCAAGGTAATGTAACCCTTGCTGCAGCACTTATCAGTGTAAAATAGGAATGCGCTGAAATTGAATTTTTAGACCGAAGTCAAAATTAAAAAAATTTGTCAGGCCAAAGCCAAAACAAAAAGTTACCTTTTTCTCCAATCTTTTTAAAAATAAAAAAAAATTATTTAATTTTTATTATTTTTTATTTTTACTTTAAAGTTATGGGCTTTGGGGAAATATTAGGGGTCAAAAAAAGAGAGATTGAGTCCTAAATCTTTTTTCTGCAACCCACGTTAAGAATGAACAGGAACCCTCTATACTAAATGCTCCTGTCCATTCATAAACTGTGCATATAGTATGAGTTACTATGTCCACAATCATGAATGAACAGGAAGGGATGCAGAGCACTTCCTGTTGATTCATAACTAGGGACACAGTAAGCATACTATGTCCTCAGTTATTTGCCAACACTCAGCATTCAGTACTGATTGCTGAGTGTTTGTACTCTGCTCCCCATCCTGAATGCTCCACCTTTCACAGATCTGCCTGGTAGAGGTAGGAGGGATCAGAGGGGACACAGAGCCGATCCAGTTGCTGGCACCCAGGGGGGAGTAGAGAAGCTATAAGGAGGCTGCAGGACAGTGCGGGGAGGAGAGCTGTCAGCTGTCACAGGAGGCCAAGCTATCCTCTAGCACCGCCCCGCTCGGCCTCCTGACAGCTTCTCTCCTCCTCCCTGGGCGCCGGCAGCTAGATTGGTTCTGTGTCTCCTCCAATACCCTCTGCCTTTGCCAACACAGGCAGGGTAGAGCAGCAGGGATAGGAAGGGACAAAGACCAGTGCCCAGTGGGGAAGAGAGAAGCTAGGGATGCACCACGTTTACGGCCAAAATATTTTTGTGGCCGAAATTTCGGTGCATCCCTAGTGTAAAACTAAAGTAAAAAAGTTAAAAATGTATAACTGTATATACAGCATACTGTATACAAGGGTATTACTTCTCTGTCCTGTTGTATTTTCTGATGATATACTTCTGTATACATTCCTCTGCTGATGTCACAGTAATCATGTAGTATTATTAAAGCAATATTGTTTCATTTTAATTTACTATTTGTCTCACAAAGACTTTTTCAAAAACAAAACAAATGTAACATAGAACAATTAGCTCTTTACCTCAAAGCTGCAATGGTGGGGGTGACACAATACAGTTTACCTGGCAATCTCCACTAGCATTCACTGCAATTATCATCCTTTTAATGAATTTAATTAAACACAAGCAGAGCAATTTCTCATTGACTTATTGAAAAACAACTTAGAATGCAGCTATTTTGTTAGATGATTGCTTTATGTGTGTGACATTCCATTTCTGGCGAAAGCTCACATCAAGTGCATATGTAACACCAAATTGTTACATTACCGAGCTAGGAAACTATATTTTTAAGTGCAGCTTATCCATCACATTTAAAAAGTCAGATTACCATAAATTCAAGCAGGGAACAATAGGTGTAAGTGATTTAAGGCTCTGTGCTACTTTAGAATAGGATCTGTTGAATATTTATACTATATTGTTTTTGACATTTAAGAACTCAATTATCGAATGACTAATCAGCCTTTTGTTATGTTACTTTGGAAAGTAAAAATAAATTGCTGAAACTGGATAGATAATATGATGGAAACATTTCTAGGAGATTTTATGATTCCTTGTCATCTGAAAAGAGAAATATGCAAAGTCTTTGCAGAAAGCAAAGCTTGGAAAATGCTTGCTAAACACTGTCACAATAGTACAATTATCAAACATAAAAATAAGAATGTAAATCATATAGTGTATACAAGCAGAGTTCTGGTATTTCAGATCCAATAACCAAAATAAGATACAGTGTACCTTCATCCACCCTGTGGTGGTGTACATAAGAAGGACATTTCTTACTTTCTCTTATGTCATTCAAATATACTTGCCCCTCCAAGCACCTCTGTATTCTGCAATCCAGGGGGCCGCCAGAGAATGAAAGAGTCCTCCAATCAGCCACCTGCTATATAAGCATTTCAGCCATGGCTCCCAGGCAAGCAAAGCAGCAAGTAGACAAGGTGAGGCATTCTCAGCTAGCCTGGGTCAACAAAGCCCACCAGATTACAAGCTTTTCCTGGACTTACTGATCTCCTGGTCAATTGTACCTGCATTATTCTGGCACTGACACAATTTGCCACATCTAGAGTCAGCACGTAGGGCCATCAGGACTTTTTCAGCAAATCCCCACAATGGAACATTCTATCCAAAAAAGAGAAAAATATTTTAAGTTCCACTTTAACTAAGAGGATTGTCAACAACCTAAATAGAACTCTAGGGTCCTTCTATGAACATTCTTTTCTGGTAATAAGTCAATCCATCTAGTGGAATTGTAAGACATTGGGGCAAACATATAGAACTGCTTTGGGTGCTTTACCAACTGTACATTTTCCTTCTTAAAGAAGATTTAAACGATTTGAATAAACATTGACCCTCTGTCACTGTCCGTTTTTGCTGGACAGCTAAGTCTATCTGTAGGTTTGGAAATACAATAGTAAATTGTTTATTTATTAGAAACTGTAAATTTGGTTAGGTAGCTATATCCATGAAGAACTGGCATAGCTAACCAATTGGTTTCATGTGCAGCCGCTTAACTTGGGCATGCATTAGTGCTGACTGCTGACAAGTATTTTTATATCTGCATTTTATGAGCTTTTGCTCAAATGTTGTTGTTTACTTTGTACACTATTAAAGTCACATGTCTAATTTCTCTCGATGAGACCACTGGAGATTGGCCACTGAGTGACAACTTGTCATCTCTGCAGCCTCCTGCCAGGATTGGAAATTTTCATGCTGCTGTTTGAGGTAAAAACATTGACAGTAACATTTTTAATAATGTTTGTTTGCCTGAACCCTCTAGATATCTGTGGAATATAATGTAAGATTTGAATTAGGTTTTATTTATGCAATAACCCTCCTGTGACCATATCTGAGATCTCAATGGCCCTGCCACACTTTCTTGCATTCCAGCACCACCTATCAGAGTATTCAGAGACATAATATCCTCACTTTTAGGGGAAGTTGGAGCTATTTTTGAGGTCTTCTAAAGTGGGAAATTTTAACAAACATACATACTGTACATGCATTCATAGAAAACTGCACCACTAGTGTAGTGTATGTTACAAATCAGTATCATTGATCACAAGTAGTGGCATCTGATCACAGATTCATTAACAACAAACAAGAGAACAACAGATTAATTAAGAAAAACTGTAGTATGAAGACTGTTACCGCTCTTATATTAATAAATCAAGATCAAGCAAATATATATATTGCCCAGCAAAGTATTTCTTTAAATTTTTTGCCAAGCACTTATGGTCATCATGCTTCCAAACAGTTAGCTCCAACTCTCTCAGCTCCACTTCCTTGAAATTCATTTAAATTACAGGATCACAAGTGACAGCACGGTCTCCAGCTGCTATCCATCTACTAGCTAAGAGAAGGGAGGAGTGGGGATCAGGGAGCAGGGAAGTTACTTGCCATGCTGTGTCTGTGTGTTTATGGATAAACTTACTAGCATACACAATGGTGGCTCCATAGGACCCTGCAAGGGGAAGGAGCCACCATAAAACAGGTTATCAGGGCCACTGCTCAGGGCACAAGCAGATTCTGTAGGAAGCTAAAACTTTTAAACATCAAGGAGCAGATCCGTTAAAAGTGATTTATTCAGCATTTTAAATAAGAACCTTTTGACTTAAATATCACTTTAAGAATAAAATAGATCCTCTGTCTTGCAAAATGGCAGCTTAGACCAGGGAAGAAGAGGTTATGAGGAGTGCTCTAGCAGCCCAGAGGGAGCCAGCAGGGCCCAGTATTAGGTAAGTAATACAGCTTTATGTGAGCCCCCTAGACAAAATGAGCACTTAATCCTGGGAGCATGAGGGTAGCCCCATTATAAGGTTTTTGTCTGTCTGGAACATTTCTTTAAATATCTCCCAGCATTAGTTGACATAACACTGTGAGCACATAGCCAGGAGATATGTGATTGGTTCCTAGGTTGACCGTTGTCAATGATTAACTTTGTACATCTTGCTTAACATGGCATACATTGTAGTCAATTACTATAAGAAAGGTAAAGCTAAATTCTTCCAATACATATCCTAGATTATTACTATTATGTGGCTTTTTAAGATAGTATAAATGAAACCTCCAACAAATTGGAAAGGAGATGAAGTCAACTTATTGAATTTCTGTCCTGACTTTGCTACAGGTAAATAAAGTGCCTGTGGTGGGCTTTCAAGTCTGTCACTGCATGCGCAGAGAGTTGTTTATGGACTTTATAGACACATTATTTTTGGATTGATTTTTAATTGATTGTCCAGGGTTTTAAAGATGTTGGAATCCCTGAGATCATTCTTCAATGTATTATGGTCCTGAAGGGTGACAAAACAAGGTTCTCTACTATTATTGTTATAGGTCTTGAAGAACATGTTTAAATTTATTGCTGGATTATTTTTCTAGACAAACTTGACTATACTGTGATCTATCATTGAATGTTCCTGGGAATCCTAAACTTTTAACAAGGAAGCAACAACTGGAGGCAAGTCATCTGTGCCCTTTAAGCTATTAAGAAAATCAGAAATAAAACAACAGATGATTATATTGATTTTTTTGGTGCTTTGGTACCGACCTAAAATGTTTTGTTTCTTTGGTACCTATGCTAATTTTCTGCTAAACTTTTATTTATTTTCTTTGTGCATATACTGCTTAACCCACTCATCTGAAAGTAGTGTGAAAACAACCCTTTTCACCTTAATCACATTCAAGCCAATTTACTCTATTGATGCAATTAGTGAAGCATTATGCTGTACCAAAATTAAGTGATTTTATTGATCTTGTATTGTTTTTAGGAGTTAATTTCTATTCTGGGTATTAATCCCATCATTGGCTCAGGACTTTAATGATGACCATAAAAGGCAATTACCAATCTAATCCCTATAGTTCTTTGGTATGTTCGTAACAGACCACAAAACAGTTCTACAAACACTGAATACCAATTGCATAATACATTATTATTATTATATTAGTAGTAGTAGTAGTAGTAGTAGTAGTAGTAGTAGTAGTAGTAGTAGTAGTAGTAGTAGTAGTAGTAGAAGGCGCAGTATTAGTAGCAGTGGTAGTATTTTAAAACAATTTATATACAGTAAGTAAAATTATTCACAGATGATTCTCTCTGCCTAGGCTAAATTTCATAATGTCATTCATAATACCAAGACTGTCTTTTAAAATACAGAAAACACATTTGCATGAAATTCTGTTACAAATAATACATTTGCATATTTGAATTCCTAAATAGAAAAAGGGTATTTGTAAAGAAAGATGGTACTCTCATTTGGGATTGAATTGACCCACCTATTTGTTCAAGACTCTAGCAGAAAGATCTCTGAATTCCTAGCCCTGTCCAGCTAGTGCTATTATGAGGGGATCCAACTGTCACCACTGTAATCTCTATTTTTTTTACATTATAGATAATGCAACTGGAGGTGTAAGATGCATGATTCCATGCTGGACCGATAAATATATTACCTACGTGACTGCACAGGCCACCATACCATTGGGATAAAAAGGGTATGTTTATTTAAAGGCGAGCTCTGGGAACACAAGCTTTTATTTAATTAAATGCCTCAGTAGCCACAAAGGATATAAATCTACTTTTTGTGCACTAAATGTCTTTGCAGAGAGCAGAGCTGTGAATCCAGCTGCTCCTCCTTCTACAGGCTACATGCAGAAAACTACATGGGGTGGGTACAAGACCAATCTCTATGCAAATGGAGGTAAAGTAGCAGTGACCAGTCTTTATTCTAAGGAGCTCCTGCACAGAGGCAAGACACAGGAGTTGTTTCATGCTGGAATATGCACAGATATGGAAGAAGATGTCCGAAGATGTCCTAGATGTCTGGTGAGGCATGCACAGACACACACAGATGGCCATCCTTGGGACACGGCGAAGATCCTAACAGACCACTGTCTGTATCTCACTGTTGAGTCAGCAAACAGTTTTAGATGCTGTTGCCCATACTTATTCCACTGTCTGGGCGAAAAGTTGTAATCCCTAAAATGTTTTGAATACTGCCCTATGGAGGCATCATCTGAGATTGACCACCTCTTAACCTGAAGAAGCGTTCTTTACGTGAAACGCGTTGTTATCTTCCACCAATTTCAACTCCCTGGGTCAAGCTAAGAATCCTTACACTCAAAAATATTATTTGTACTATTATTCTATGATTTGTAAATAAACATGATATACTGGTTGAGACACATCAATTGGCGTAATCAGAATAGCAATTAAAGATCAAGTGTTAAACCAATCAGATCAGGTTCGGTTGGGCTTAATAATGAACGCATCTCTACTTATCTGATGGTTCCAAATAGGGATGCTCTGATACCACTTTTTTAAGACCGAGTACGAGTACCAATACTTTTTTTCAAGTACTCGCCGATACCAATTACCGATACTTTTTCTTAAAGGGACAGGTCACATTTTTTCTAAAGCAATACAAAATCATGATTTTAGGTCAGTTTCTTAATATTATGAAGAACATGAAATGAATATGTATCATGCCTTTGCTTACTAAGGCTTGTATCCCCATAGTGGGGAAAATAGATGAGCACGTGTCCAGACTCCAGACCAGAACACTTATAGAACTTTATAATATAAAGCCAGGTATGCAGAATTGGATATAGCTGTGCCACACTATACAATAATACACTGTTCTGGAGTCTGGACATGTGCTCACCTATTTTACCCACTATGGGGATACAAGCCTTAGTTAGCAATGGTATGATCTAAATATTCAGTTCATTTAATTATTCAATGTCTTTTTTTTATATTAAAGAAATGAAGAAAATAGGTCACCAGCACTCCATAAGTTAAAATGAATGAGTCCTTTTAATGGACAATGATGTCACAGAAATCCAACATGAGCCGACGTTTTGGGGCCACACAGGGTCCCTTCTTCAAGGCAAGAGATGTGACAATGTAATAACATCCACAAGCTACATATATACCCCATGTAATCAAATCATTAGTGATGTACACGCCCCCAGTGATGTGAAAACGGCGGGAAAAAAGGCCATTTTGAAAAAAAGAACAGAAAAAACTCTATATGATATAATCTCATTTAACGTCATCATATATAAAACATCATATATACAACATCCAAACTACTTACTGGACGGTCCCCGCAATCTGATGCTCAAGATCAATGCCATGGCTGTGTGTCATCCGCCGTAGAGTTAGTCAGTACGTGGCAGGGATATATCTGATGGCTGTTCGTTACTCCATAGTATGTGGCGCGTCGCTTGGTATCGGCGTATTCAATACGCGTCATCAGTAACCATAGCGATCGGGAGATACAACTCTCCTCTATACTATATTGCGCATGTGCCAAACTATCCGCAAGGTTCAGTACGGGTGAAGCCAGTATACAACAGGTATACCGGTGTCACTGTCAGAAAAACAAAGCATAGAGCATCAGATCGGGGGGAGAAACAGAGTAATTGAGATAAAACATATAAATAAGATATAATGAGATATAATAAGGCTATTAATTATCACCAATAAACATAATAACGGACGGACATAAAACAGTAATAAAGACAAAAACAAAAATTATACATTTTATAATGGGCAACCCCTCTTCCCCATTATTTTTTTATAATATACAAAAAAAGACATTGAATAATTAAATGAACTGAATATTTAGATCATGCCATTGCTAACTAAGGCTTGTATCCCCATAGTGGGGAAAATAGATGAGCACATGTCCAGACTCCAGAACACAGTGTATAGTGTGGCACAGCTATATCCAATTCTGTATAACTGGCTTTATATTATAAAGTTCTTATAATATAAAGCCAGGTACTGCGGCCATCTTGTTTCATTTAAGATGCTATGGAGGTCCTGTGTGCAGCAGTTTCGGGTCCTTGAAGATAGCGGACGCGGCACAGGTACTTGTTTTTTGTATCGGAGTATTTGCACGAGTACGAGTACTCATGCAAATACTCGGTATCGCCGCCAATACCGATGCTTGTATCGGAGCATCCCTAGTTCCAAACATCTATAGAGTTACCATCTGGTACACATCCAACACTCCACTTGATGTGTGCCACACTATACAGTGTTCTGGTCTGGAGTCTTGAAATGTGCTCATCTATTTTCCCCACCAGGGGGATACAAGCCTTAAGGATGCGCCACAGGTACTTGTTTTTTGAATCGGAGTATTTGCACGATTACGAGTACTCATGCAAATACTCGGTATCGCCGCCGTTACCGATGCTTGTATCGGAGCATCCCTAGTTCCAAACATCTATAGAGTTACCATCTGGTACACATCCAACACTCCACTTGATGAATTGCTATAGACTACCTATTAATTGAACTGTGTCAATCACAGTTAAGGCCTACAATCTAATTATATTGTTGTATCACTTAGTCTAACCAATCATGCAATCATGTTAACCTTGTCTCAGGGTACTGGTGGAGATTAGAGGTGTTTTCGCCTGTGGTTTTTACTATTTAATGTGTTCCTTTGTTTTAATAATGTATTGAATACAATTTATACATTTTATACAAAAACACTCTTGCGAAGTGTCGTTCAAAGTGCCTAAAAAACCCATTTTCTCCACACTGTCTCTTTCTAACTAAACCATTAGGGGTGCAGCACTCATTACCTAACACCGTTCCCTTCCCCCTGCGATTTACACAGATATGGAAAAAACAACCACATGACTACCTCGGCTCCTGATCCGTGCCCTTTCCGATTGCCAGTGGCACTAGACAAGGGTGCCCTTTATCCCCTGTTCTTTTTGCCCTGGCTATCGAACCTTTAGCTATTTTGATACGCAAAATTTACCGTCATCCATGGGGTGGAGTTAGCAAGCATAGAGTATAAAACAAACCTTCTTGCTGAAGATAAACTATTGACTGTTACCCAACCGCATGTCTCGGTCCCTAACCTTTTAAATTTACTCAATACCTTTTCCTCTATCTCGGGGTTAGTGGTCAACTGGAATAAGGCCCAAGCCCTCAATGTGTCTATGCCCAACAGTTCTTTCACTGACTTTTCTTTTCGCTGGGCCAGATCTTCCATTTGCTGTCCTGGCATTAGCCTTAGTCTTATGTCCTCCTATGACTCCCTCTATAACAGTAATTATATGCCCCTGTTTCAGTCTCTTAAAACATTGCTCAGATCCTGGTCATCTCATGGTCTTTCGTGGTGCGGTACGGTTTCCACAGTCAAGATGACTCTGCTGCCTAAACTGTTATATTATTTTCAGACCCTCACTGTGAATATACCATCTTATGCCCTTAGATCTCTGCAAAGAAGCATTAATACTTTTGTCTGGCACTCTATTAAGCCTCGTTTATCTTATTCCAATCTTTGTAGACATAGGAGGGAAGGTTGGATTGGCCTCCCTAATATTACACATTATTATCGTGCCTACCAACTTCTACCGCTAATCTCTTTGCACCGAAAGCAACATGCTCCTCTTTGGACTAATAAAGCTTTTTGACTGTTCTCCTATTACGCCTCAAGCCTTGCTTCTCACCATAGGGCTTCCCATTTGAACCCTCTATTAAAACATAATTTGAAAATCTGGGATTCCATTAAGTACTCCTGTCAACTTATGTCTTCTCATGCTTTGCTGTTACCTATCACCTCAACCTTCTTTTCCACCAAGATTCCAGGAACCTAAGGCTTTTTGTTGGTGTTTTTTGTTGGTGGTTGCAAGCTGGCGCTCGCTTTGTTTACAATTTTTTTTCACTTCATTAATTGGCGATAAATCTCTTTCCACTCTTTGGACCCATTTTGAGCAAAATTTTTTACGCAATCCCACTGGCTCCAAGCTAATTTCTTTCTTGTACGCACATTTGAATAAGCTTCCCTCTTTCTCATATCATAAGTATGTGGGAAAATGGGAATCAGATCTTTAGTTGAATACATGGTAGTAGGATTGGGAGAGGAGCTGGTCTGATCTGCCAAAATGTTGCTTAAATGTAACTGATTTAGAGGTAGCCTACAAGGTTATGATGCGATGGTATATGGTCCCTTCCTAGATTGCACATGTGAACCCAACTTGTCCTTATACCTGGTTTAGAAGCTGTTCTACTAAAAGGGGACATGCTGCACATCTGGTGGGCCTGTCCATTTGCTTCCTCCATTCGGTCCAGAGTATTCCAACTATTGCACAAATTATTTTACATTGCAGTGCTTGTCATGGCACATGTGTTGCTTTCCATCGTGTATGCGTGTGCTGTGTCTGATCTGACTACTCCTGATTTCCTATTGCCATTTTCCAGATGAGGTAATGAAATGTGAATTATGCAAGTGGGTTTGCGAACTAATCCGCAAAAAAAAACATGCCACAGAAGAGGAAATAGAATCTGGCAAGCTTTGATTCTCTAGCCAGCATGTCCTACCAGCCTTAGGACTTCCATAGTTATTGCACAGCCACAGGCTGACTACCCAAGGTATATTTATTATGTAACTTGTATCCTATTCATGCAGAAATCTGCAGGGCATGGATAGAAAGTTCTACCTGCTGACATACTAAACATATTAAAATACTGTAAAATAATTAGTTAACCCAAAACTCCTTTATAATAGCAATAGTAAGAGGGTGAACCCTGAACCTTAATTACAGTGATTTCACCTGGAGTCCCCAATACATATGAAATGTTAATGGTTTTGTCACCATACCATTATCTGCTTAAAACTAAAATATCAATTTTGAAGGGAATCAGTCATTAACCTCTTGCCGTCCGCCCGTTAAGAAAAAACGGACGGACGGCTGACTCCTATCTGCGGGTTGCCGTCGCCAGACGGGATTTTCTTCCTGCTCGCGCGCGCCCCCTAAGTACCGAAACAATTCATTTTTAGGAAGGTCATATTGATCGTACAAGTCTTGTAGAGTTTTAAGTGTACTTTGGGTATAGAGGTCTTGTACGTGTGTTATTCCTGAGTTTCTCCAGCGTACCAAGTTTAGTTGGGGGATGCAGTGCTCTACAAAATCCAGAGGGGTGAGAAATGTGTGAGTGGCTTTGGTAGATGGGAAGGAGAGCGGTAAAGCCTTCCAGGCCATCAGCGTGCATTGTATGGTTGGAAAGGGCGAGGAGAGGGAGGCCAGGGTTACCTTAAGTGACAAGAGGAGATTCACAATGGAGGTACAGGGCAGTGTAGCCAGCTCCATTTGAACCCATACTTTGTCTTTCGTGTGTTGACAGTTTGGTGTCTCTTTACCCGACTAGTCCCCGTCTTTTATATTTTACCAAAAAATTGGGAAATTATAAATGTTTTAGAATTTAATATAGGGGAAACTGTTTTTTTTTAAAAAATCTGTAATTTTTCCTTAATATATAAAAAAATAAAAACCCCAGTGGTGAATAAATACCACCAAAAGAAATCTCTATGTGTCCCCAAAAAAGGGTATAAAATTCATTTCAGTACAGCGCTGCATGACGGAATAAATGTCAGTCAAAGTACCGCAGCGCTGAATACTGAAAAATGGCCTGGATGGGAAGGGGGTTTAACACCGCGGATGTCAACTGGTTAATAAACCAATGCTGCTTTCTCTACGTAAAGATATTCAGTCCTAAAAAGCTAGACAGCTACTAGTTGCTGTAGACATAACATACTTGACCAAACATTACAAAAAAAATCATCTTTATTTAAAATACTTGCATTGACCTTTTTATGGTATCTGCATAATCTCTATATTATTTTGCAGGAACAATATTCATATGCAGCTACATTTTTAACATTTAATTCATATCACAAGAAAATAGAGCTATTTATGTTTTATAAATATGTCTAATTTTTTAGCTGACAGCTGCTGTTTTCTACTTAGCACTCAGTCGTCAGATATATTTGCCATACAGTTGAGCTTCATTCACTATTTTGTATATCATTTGAGTACACAATTTATTTATTCATTTTTGTGGCTACCTCTGGTAATATACATTTTCAGATTTGAGAGTATTGCTTTATTTCTGAAGGGAATAGTTATTTTTCAAGGTTTTATTTACACAATTTTTTTTCTATTACAATTTTATTGCAACAACATTGGTAATTTATTTAAAGTAAAACAATCACTAATTAGCTATGCACAATTGAAAAGCACCTAAAGCACAGACAGTAGCTGCTGTGTATATGAGGAAACATGATGCAGGCATTATGGGAATAAATGAGGGATATGCTATAGTAGATGTAAGAAATGTGATGATAATTGATACAATGTTATTTACAGATAAATAATTTGCATTTTTCATTTTAAACTTGTGATATAATATTCATTTTATATTGATCTAAAATGCAGTTAATATATTTTAAATAGGCTGCTTACTTTGGAAGAGTAATTGCACTTTGCAGGGGAAGTTTCTCCTTAGTTTAGTGAATGAGGTGATGGTCTGCTGACTTCTCACCCAATCACGTGCAAACAAAAATACTTATTTTTTTAAATTTCTCTTTAACATGATTGGGTATTCCTTGTAAAGTAAAAATTCAGCACATTCACCAAGCTGAGGGAACCTTGCCATGCAAAGTGCAAAAGTGAACAGCCTATTTGACTTTAGTAGGTCAAACTACTTGTGTCAATCAATGGACATAGGTTTTCATATATATGACATCCATAATACTCAATACTTGGCTTCTCTCACCAGCAGCATAGTATGTGTGGCCAAGCTGAATTGCTTTAGACATACAACCAAGGGGGAGGATTGTGGGTAAGATGGAAAATGGTTTAGAAGCAGCAAGACATAGCCTGGTCCATTAGCTGACAGGAGAAAATAAAAAAGTTCCAGTATGAATTTTTTGGCTTTCTTAAAGATAAATAAAGCAGTTTACCAGATCAGCCACCATACTTTATTATTAAATGGGGCTTGCATTTTTGAGAGGTGGATTTTTATTTTTACCTACAATTAAAGAGAAATTCCAGCTTGTACTTAAATTAACAGTTGCAGTGGGGCTACCAGCACACTGCTAGGATTAACTGCTCATTTTGGTCTAGGGGCCAGAATAAAGAAAATATGCTCACCTGATCCTCGGTCCGGTGACTGTGTGCAGTTTTGCCCCTCTACTCCAGGTGAATGGACCTGCATTAGATGTGATGACATCAGCGGGGCTTAGACCGCCGGAGCCCGGGGACGAAGAGGCTGCAGGGACTGGTCCAGCAGCCAGGTGGGATCTTAATCGAGCTCCTAGACCAAAATAAGCATTTAACCCTTGCAGTGCAGAGTAGCCCCACTGCAAGGGTTATTTTTTTAATCTTCTCGAATAATTAAGTAATAATATTGCTAGGAAATGTTTTATTTTTTTTGCATGCATTATTGAAAAACATTGATATGTCTTACAAAAGGTGTTCAAGGCAACACTGTATTTAGATCTGAAAGTATATATTTCTTTGAAAGACAAATTAATTACTCTTACCACCATTTTACTTTACACTGACAATTCGTGTATTTAAAAGATTATCTTACTCATTCCTTGCATTACTCAAGACCCATTAAGTATGTGTTCAAGAAACATGGTGCTCCCTGTGTCTCTTGCATGTTTTACATCAAACACATATCAGGCACACATCTTAATTAATTTTCTTATTTTGTAAATTGAATTAAAAAAGTTGACTTTTTATTTCATTTGCATTAAAGTTATGTTTTCTTGCTTACAAAACAGAATGTGCTCTTAAAGTAAGGGGGGTTTTTTGCTTACAAAACAAAATTTGCTCTTAAAGAGACACTAAACACAGGAGTTAAATCTTAACAATTAAGTATGGTAACTATTAAAAGGAGAACTATGGGGTCAGGGCTTTTCCCCATAGTTCTCCTTAGGGTAATGGGAGGACACACACTAGCGTCCTCCCTCACCCTAAGCTCTCACCTCATAGTTCTCCTTTAACAAAAAGGTAAATTATTTATATATCACTCAGCTGTAAATCCTCAAATCATCTCTGAAATGGTGCTGACACTGTCCTTCCTGCTGGAGGTTGGCTACTTTTATTTCCTAAGGTCACTGTGTGTGTTGTAAAGTAGCCACCTCTCCAAACTCAGTCCCATGAATGACAATACAGTAATTTCAATACAAATTAGTAAACTAAACATGAGATTGTAGTCCATCACAGGAGTGAGCTTGGAGCAGTGGCTACTTTACAACACACTCAAGGCCCACGGGTAACAAAAGTAGCCACCCTCAATGAATTTAGAGTAGTGATGGGCCGAACACCCCGTGTTCGGTTCGAATTCAAAGTTTAGAACATGGAAAAAGTTTGAATTCGAACTCGAACTCAATGCAAATCTATGGGGCCAGAACTTTGAAAATCAATTGCCCCCTTTTTGAAGGCTTATATGAAAGTTATTGGCGATAAAAAGTGTATGGGGATTTGGGTACTGCCCTGGGGACATGTATATTGTTTCACCTAAAGGGAAACAATAACAATGAAAAATTCCTTTAAATATGGTGCTTGGGGGTCCTCTTAAACTGCCTGTAAAGTGGCACATTTGAACAATGTATAGAGCCTGCGGCATCAAAAATGACATTTATAAAGAAAAATATGACATTTAAAAAGAAAAAAAAATAAGTGTGCGGTTCCCCCTCCCAAACAATACCAGACCCTTTAGGTCTGGTAGGAAAGTTAGGAGGGACTCCTTTAAAGAAATAAATAAATGTGTATAGTTCCTACCAAAAGTCATACCAGACCCTTTGGAATTTTAAGGAGGAACCCTACCCACAAAAATGGGGAAACAAAGACGTGGGGTCACCCCTAATTTTCCATACCAGACGCTTGATCCGAGCACAGGCCTGGCAAGGCAGGAAAGGTTGGGAGGGTGAGCGAGCGTGTGCCCCCCCTCCCTGCGATACCAGGCCACATGCCCTTGGCACTGAGAGTGTGCTTTTCCAGGGTTTCCCTGTCCCCGTGCCGATGGGGACAAGGACCTCTTCCCCACGAGCCCTGGGGCATGGTTGTGGAGGTGCGGGCAGGAAGCTTTTTCACATAAGGGTACCTTTTAATAAAGGGGCACCCAGATGCTGCCCCCCTTGTGAATGATTACCCATTCACTAAAGGGCAAATTGAAGTTTAAAAAAAGAGGCCAGACTTTTGAACAAAATCCTGATAGAGTCCCAGATAGTCAGACAATGAAAACTCAAAGATCAAGGCCTTGATTTGGGAGATAGCCCAGGAAGTTTCAGGGCCTGCAGTGAGCGAGTATGAACCACAACTGCGGAGGATTGGGTAGTAGTCATTGAAGTGGTGTATTACACGAAGTATGGCACTCAGTACTGAACCCCAGGCATCACTCTTAATCTTAAACGATGAGTTTGGAGTTCATTACATCATCTGCCAAAGTAAATAGGGATCTTTTTAGGCGGTAAGCCGGGAAGGTATTACCGCATACCCCCAACTGGTGGTTAAAGTAAGGACACCTCCTTGTAGTATGTGTAGCCTAAAGTAATGAGCAACAGAAGGCTAACTTAAATTCATAAGCAAACATAGGGTTGACTGCGAGTCACAATCAGGCAATTTATGCAGCCAGGGATCGGTATGCAGTATCAAAGTAAATCAAAGTTACATGCGAGTAGAAATGCATCCCGGGAATTATCTCCAGTTTGAAAGTAATTAAAGTCACATGCAAGTAATAAATGCATCCAGGGAATTATATCCAGTATGAAAGTAAATCAAAGTCACATGAGAGTAATAAATGCATCCAGGGAATTATATCCAGTATGAAAGTAAATCAGAGTCACATGAGAGTAATAAATGCATCCCGGGGATTATATCCAGTATGAAAGTAATTAAAGTCACAAGTAATTATTATAAGGTTGTGAGGTACTTATCCGGATCCTGGATCTCCTGGAAGAGCTGCCGTGGCATGAGGTCCGGCTTAGTGGTTCTGCTGGTAGCTGCAGTCAGGCAGAGTCCTTGCCTCAAGAGAGGGGTAGCTGGTAGAGGTATTTGGGGGATTGCAGGCATTCGGACTGCAATACAAGAACGCCTTGCATGTCCCCCAAGCCCGTCTTTTAATTTCTGAGGAAGTGCAGGTGGGCGGAGCCGCACGTTCCGCTCGGCACTTCTGCGTTCCAGCGTTCCTATGCAGGTACCAAAGCGGCGCCGCACCCCCGCGTCATCCCGCCATCGCCGAGTGCGTTCCACGCTGGAACGCATCGGCACTTGCGGCGGACGCCTCTTACAGGAAGAACCTGTGGGCCACCAGTAATCAACAGTAAGCCTCTGTGCCCACTTACAAAGGAGTTTCACACAAATATTACAGGAAAAAATGTAGGCCAATGGAATTTAACATTAGTCTTAAGGGGTTTCCATATATCATCTGGTAGATATATGTTAAAGGTCAATTATTTATTCTTGCTGATGGTGAGGCTAGAAAATGTAAAACATTCGCTGAAAATAGAAAACAGGTTATGAAAGGTAATGTATGTTTGTGTAAAGGTCAGGAGTAGATTGTCTGCAAATAGGCTATTTTTTTGAGTTAGCACCTAGGTCCACTCTCTGAATGTAAAGGTGCTAGTATAAATAAGATAGAAAAGAGAGAGGCAAATCTTGCTGGGTTTCAGAAAAATGAGGGATGGGCTCCATGTTTATATAGCAGACATAGCAGGGGTACCTCAATTCATGAGCTGTGTTTAATGATCAGATTAAAAACAAACAAAGGAGGGGGGTAGGGAAAGAGTGGGTAGAATGTAAAAGAAGGAGAGATGGGGATGTGTTAAATACATCAGATATCTCTGCACATGAACTCATAAGCACTCAATGATTCAATGAAATATGTAATATAGAAAAAAAAGGCTGTCCAGGTGCAATAAACAAATCTTATGAAACAGGCCTATACCAAGTCAAGTGTTCCCCTATTGATGTGAAAGAGGACCAGACCCAGGTCCAACAGGAACCACCCCTAATCTCGTGAAGAAGGCGTAATCGGGAAAGGGGGAGGCCTGCACCCACACACATAAAATGAAATTGTGGGGGGTATGTAAATAAAGACAGTGGGGTGCAAAGTCCACCACACCAGGACCAAAAGGGGGTTGGGGTTAACTTAGGTGCTATCTGTAAAGTTCTATCTGTAAAAGGGTTTTCAATTTCTCCAATAAAGCAAAGTGTCGACAGGTTACCTTCCTAGAGTGTCCATCAGGACAGCCAGTAAACTATCACTAGACAAAGTGTCAAGGCCATCCAGGCATTTCCTGGAAGGTAAGCCATTGAGATTTGTGTGACAGTCAAATCCTGCTTTTTTTCTAGGCTGCAGAAGAGTTTTCCCCCATTTGAGATTTTGAAAGTGGAAGTGAGATGAGAACATAAGTTACAGTCCAGGATCAAGTTAAATTACTGCATTTTGATGTGTAATGGAGCCAAATGCAGCCCACAGAATGTCCAATACACGCTATATGGCTTAATGAGAATTCTATCACCCCAATAAAAGGAGTGACCTTCCCAGTAACGGATCTGAGCAGTGTCTCCCCAGAGATCTTGGGAGCATGACAGCACCCACTGCCACAACAAGACATATGGAGGGACTCAGGGAGCTGTTGCCATGGCAATACCTCATCTAAAATAGATGCCAGATAAGTTGTCAATCCTGGGAAGTAGAGAGGTGACCATCCATGAGTGACAGGGTGAGGTTGCAGCTATGTGCCTGGATTTTACTAGTGCAGCGGGGGACTGTACTGGATATGGCTGGCTGCCCAGCACTAGCCTCCAGGCAGCATTTGCAGTGCTTGCGTCCCACTTGTGTGGTCTGAAGGAGCAGTGGGGTAGGCCAAAAGAGTGGTGGCCAGCCAGCAAGTCTTTGGCATACCTGTAGAACTGCAGGTTGGTGTAGTACAATGGACAGGATACCTCTGGGAGCACTAAATATAAAGGATCCCTAGAGTATGTGCAGGTCAGTGGAGCCAGACTAGTGTGCATCTACCATGTCTGGCTGCTTGCGAACGCCCCCTTCTCCGAGGGTCTTCAGGTCCTATAGCATAATCATGACACTAGGATGCGTCAGATGCAGCTAGTTATTACCAATCCTTAATAATGGAAGAGACACCATGGATGGTCACATGACACCAGAGGCTGGTAAATAATCCATAGATTTAGAGGATTTGTTTCCCTAATACTAGAAGTGGAAGAGATTGGAAACATGGTGGGTGGGGCTAGCTATAATTCAGCTTTAAGTATGCATTTCAGTGAACATTTTACATTATCTAGAGATGGTCAGTTAAAAAAGGATGTCTAATGGTGCTATTATGATGGTCTCTAGATAATTTATGCAACAAAGTATTATGCAGGGATGGGCATAGATAGCTTAGAACTCCCTAGGAAGTTCCACTATCAAAATCAATCATAAAAAGAAAATATTAATCCGCATAATTAATTTTTGTAATGCAAATAACTAAATGAAAGGAGTATATGAGAAATGATCAAAGCTTTCACACATTGTAAAAAAAGTAAACACACTGATTGGACTTATCTCTAGTCGAAATGAAGAACTACTAATAAAAAGAGACAGAGAGTTTCTTTTTAATTAGATTCATTATGCTAATTGAATCTAACATTAAGTGCATGTTAGGTTCCCCAGGAACTGCTATGACTTTGAGAACCAAATCCAAGGTGGGATTTAACTTGCCTAACGAAGCACTATTAATATTTCATAACAAAAGATAATGTATGCCACACTGCACATGAAGCACGCAGGCTAATGGGATAGAAAAGGATTGCTTATTTTCTTGTATTGTCTGATAAGTGCAGTTCTCCTGGAAAACACTGGTATATCTTTTGTAAACCTTTCAGTGGACTTGACCAGTACCACAATGAGTTTGATACCGTTAATTAAATACACTTGACTGATAAAACAGAAACATGTTCGGCTTTAATGAAATGAGGCTTTAAACAGCTCTATGAATTTTAATAGATACAAAATTGATTACATATTGCTCATAGTGGATTTGTTTTCAGGGCTCAACCTAGGGATGCTGATCGTTTCTTAACAATATATTAGTACAATTAGGATGCAGAGATCCGATGTGTGATTTATTAGTATAATTAGTATCTAGAGATCTGACGTGTGATTTATTAGTATAATTAGTATACAGAGATCAGATGTGTGATTTATTAGTATAATTAGAATACAGAGATCTGATGTGTAAGCAATTTCCAGCTCAACCTTTAGTGAATAAACCCTTGACTCTCAGTAGTACATGGTGATGTTGGCAATTTGCTTTGGTATTATACTGGTAGAAATAAACCCCAATGTAAGCTGAATCAGAAACAGAAACAAAGTTGAGTTGAGAAGACTGCTAACACAGTGGCTATTATAAACTTTATTGAAACACTGTATGAAAATAAGCTGGTAAAGTTATTGTTAACTCAGACAGGCACCTTAGTCAAATAAAGCACATAAACACTCTTAAACAATTGCAATGTGTGTGTGTGTTTTTTTAAAATATAATGATGTTTTCTCATTTGTTCAACCTTATTTGCATATCAGCACTGCTGATTTTCTGCCACCTGTTCTTTTTTTTAGGGACTTCCTCTGTACCTATATGCACTCTAGAGATGACTGGATGTTCTTCCTTAGGGTGGATTTTCTGATGGTGACAACAACGGATGTTGGTTGGGTAATGTGTATCAGCATGGCTGCTTTTTGTCTCCACTGGAAGAACATGTGGCAGGGTGACAATGCAGGTGAGCAAATAGGAGACAGGGATAAAGTGTTGCCACTTATAATAGGAAATAACTAACCATGGACCTCCATGGCAGGATCACCAGGTATTATTTATTAACAGCTGCAGATTTTAAAATTTGGAAATGGCTTTTGAAATTACATTACTATTATAAAACCAATATGCGATTTTAGATATTGGGTTATTTTCTATAGTACTTTAGCTATCAGGTTTCCTTTCCCTGTCATCATGTAATGCTGGAGGTTATTATATGTTCTGATCAGTAGCACCACTGTGATCCCCTTGTTTTTACTGTATACGGCTTATTGTGTTTGCTTAAGAATGATAAATGTGACCACTTTAGGGTTAATGTTTTTATTGAAAGAGCAGAAAAAAAAACCTCCCTTCTTAATAACCTCTTTTGACCTGAGCACACCATCTAGAAAGATGTGCAGCTGAAAATATTATAGGGAAAGAGTGTGTTTTGCTAAGTGCAATGCTAAATTACTATTATTTTACCAATCCTTTTTTATTAGGTGTTTTGCTAGAGACATAAAGCATACAAGTAGCTTCTGTTAAAATATGTTTATTTTTTTACTTTACAGCAGGAAAGACTAGTAAAACTTTAGTGGTCAGGGAGGCCGAAGGTGAAAAGTAAAACAAAAGGTGTTTTTATTTTTCCTCGGTAAAATACTTACTGCCTTGAAGTGCCAGGAACTAACAATTGTCATTCTCTGTGTATTAAAATCTGCACCATTTGGAAATAAAAATAGAGTTTCTTTTGACAGAATAAGTTGCTGTGAAAGTTCCAGAAGCTGAAATCTATCTCCAAACTCATTGTGATACAAGCCGAGCTTTTGTTATGTTTTGTTTTTTTTAAAACAAAATTTCCTGCTGTCGTAGTATTTGGCAATCTATATTCATAAATATACAGAATACTTAAAGACATTGGTCTTGTAGGTCCAGGAGCTTAATATCCATACTTGCGGTCAGTGCTCTAAAACTGAATTTGTTTAAAGGAAGCACCTTTCAATGAAACACCCGGCTTATTTGGATAAAATAGTTGTCAATTATTTCCCACAGTCTCTACCAACAGCTGCAGTTTTGAGGCCTTGCTGCTTTACCCATAAGAGCTGACAATCCTGTGCCCCAGTTAGTCTGATAAAACTGTATTATTACTTCCGGTTCCGGCGCCAGATGACCTAGGTGTGCGAACGGGAGCTCCGTCCCGCCTACCGACGAACATCCCCAGCACACATCGAGCAGGCAGCCCAGACACAGGCGAAACTAATCCGGACACCAAGCGGCAATCGTACCGGTCATGGAAAAGTACATTGCACGCTCCCACTCGACTAGACGTACCTTGCAGCCTTCCCTCAGTGACGACCGCGGCCCATCCAAGATGGCGGACGCTGAAGATATGCAGCTCAGTCAGACGGCAGACGCAGCTGGTGAGTCCCCTCTGCCCCCTCCTCAGGAATCATTAGACTACCAAAAACTGGCAGCAGCGGTGGCCTCTCACCTCAAAACTGACCTGACCAGCATAATCAATGACTCCCTGCAGCAGCACCTGAGCAAGATAGATGCCTCAATAGCAGCCCAGGGAAAGCAGATCAATGCAATGGAACTGAGGGTAAATGATTTGGATGACGATTCGTTCTCCGCCCGCAAACAGATTGATCGGCTCACCAAATCTGTCCACTACCTGTCAGATAAAGTCGATGATCTTGAAAACCGATCACGCAGGAATAATTTGCGGATCATAGGTCTGCCGGAAACGATCAAACCTGCTGAGCTCCCTCACTTCTGCTCCTCCATCATACCTAAGGCGCTGGGGGTCAGACAAACCATATAAAGTGGAAAGGGCTCACAGAATCGGCCCACCCAGGGATGATTCTAAACCCAGACCTGTAGTGGTCCGCTACCTAGATTATGCTGAGAAGCAACAGATACTGCAAGCCTACCGCGCGCAGCACAACTTGGTGGCAGGGGGCTATAAGCTTTTGGGGTTCGCCGACTATTCTGCTGAGCTCTCAAAAAGACAGAAGGCATTCAATGACATATGCCAGCAGCTGGTGAATAAACGGATGAAATTCACACTGGCATACCCTGCTGTATTGAGGATTACATCGCCTGATGGCAAATCCCTACAGTTTGATGCGCCCGAACAGGCCCATAAATACCTCTCCTCTTTGATGGCTCCTGTCACGCAATCGCCCTCAAAGAGCCCTCCGAGGAAAAAGAAGGCGTGACCGCTGCCATGTTACCAATCGCCCCATGTATTGTGGGACAAATACTTCTCGTCCTGGCGGGGGCAATCGGCTGGTACCTGCTCATAAGCTGATTGCCTCTTGATGTTCTCGCATATAATTTGTTATAAGTTTTTTAACAGAGGCGGGACGTGACTCCGAACTGTTGGACTCGTTGCAACCTCATTGGCTTCGATTGATCGTCAGTCGCAGTTGGACTGTACGTGAAGCTTTACTGAAAGTTACACCCATCTGGAAAAAAGGAAGACACCTTAAACCTGTTATTCTGTACCAGGACTGAAGTATCCGATGCACCCTTTTTTTTTTCTCTCACTTTTAATTTTTTTTTCTCTTCATGTTTGTACCTCCTTCTATGCTCCATCAAGTCTCACAGGACTCTACAAGTACTTCAATGATCCGGAGCTCCGATCCAAACACCTGCTGCCAGGAAGATTGACACGGGGCCCTCCTGCAGCTCAGAAGTTGTTATGGGTATGTCTTTTACTGTTATTCTGCAACATCCTCTATGGGGAAGAGCACTTAGGTAGCACAAGTAGCACTGGGACACTTGTCCGCTACCACCTGTTTACAACATTCCACATCTATACTACAATAAAACCAATGCGATCATGGGAACCCCCATAAACGTTGTAACATGGAATGTTAAGGGACTTCGATCGCCTAACAAACGGCGCAAAATCATCCGCCACCAACGCAGCCTTAAGGCAGACATAGCACTACTCCAGGAAACCCATTTGCAAGAGACAGACATTCAGCGTATGAAACAGATGTGGGTGGGTCTCGCGGTAGGCGCTCCAGCTAAAGGCAGAACGGCTGGGGTGATTACCCTCATAAACAAGAATCTCCCTTACATACTACTTTCCCAGGTCCAAGACACCGAGGGAGGAAGATGGTCTCACACCTCTATTTTGTTGGGTAAATCTACTCTGAATTTATGGAACATCTATGGCCCGAACTGTGACAATAGACCATTTTGTGACTCTTTATCAGCTAAACTACAAGACCAGGGCCCATATTCTTACGTATTGTTGGGGGGTGACTTCAATGCTACCCCATCCACCAGCGAGGACAGGACTTGGGAACATAGACCCTCTCGCCTCCTACCTAATCCACAGGATGGGCACTTACAATCCATGATACAAACGAATGGCCTGACAGATGTTTGGAGATTTTCCCACCCCATTGACAAGGATTACACCCACTTCTCCCACGTTCACAAATCACTGTCGCGCATTGACCTGTTTCTCTCATCCTCGATTCTCCTGCCCAAAATTAGTTTGTCAACCATAGAAGAGATGGTGATGTCGGACCATGCTCCAGTCATGGTCTCACTTCAAGGACTGACCTTGGCCTCCCCTCCAAAAACCTGGTGATTCCCAACTTACCTGTACAATGATGACACTTTCCAATCTTTATTGAAATCGTGGTGGTATGAATATGCATCTAATAATGTTTTACATGTGACTGAATATGCACTTTTCTGGGAAGCCGCGAAGGCGGTCCTAAGGGGCAGAATATTGGCCTACGTGACTTCCTGGAAAAGGCTGACTAAAGAAAGGTATGCAGAGGCTAGCATGGCAGTTAGGGAAGCCTATCTGAATTATAAAAGAACCCCCACCCCACAGACTAGAGAAAAATGGATACAACATAAACAAACATGTGACCACTGGTTACAACAGTATGACCTCATTATACGATCCCATAAGGAGGTTGAGTTTTTCAAATTTGGCAACAAAGCCGGTAAATTATTAGCCAATCTAGCCCGTGGCCAACGGCCCAAGTCTCATATCGTACAGTTAACGGATCCCCAGGGCAAGGCGTGTACTGACCCAGATGACATTTGTAACTTGTTTTGTGATTACTACTCCTCTCTATATGCTGCTGAGCCGGGAGACGTCCCGTCCGGGCAGAAATTCCTAGACTCGGTAACTTTACCCTGCCTGTCTTTAGAAGACCTAGAAGACTTGAATAGAGACATCACATCCGAGGAGCTAGCTAATGTCATCCGTACCTCCCCTCGCTCTAAAGCGCCTGGCCCAGGTGGCTTACCCGCCGAATTCTACAAGCTTCTTGAGGTAGAAATCTCCCCCTCTCTCTTATCCCTATTTAACCAGATCCTTCACGCCCAGACCTATCCACCCACGTTCAACGAGGCCTATATAAGGCTGATACCCAAACCAGGCAAAGACCCACTCCTTCCAGGATCATATCGGCCTATTTCCCTATTGAATCAAAATGCCAAAATATTATCAAAATTGTTAGCCAATAGACTAGCTGCCATGCTGCCAAAGCTTATAGCACCCGAACAAGTAGGTTTTGTAACAGGTCGATCAGCAGTTATTAATATCCGTAAAATTCTAGCAGCACTAGAAAAGATACGACTGTCCAGTCCTTCTCGGTGCCCACAGGCTCTTTTAGCCCTGGACGCCGAGAAGGCCTTTGACAATGTCGACTGGGGTTGGTTAAAACTAGTGATGACTCGTATGGGATTCTCAGGCGCATTCCTTGATTTTATATCCACCATGTATGCTTCGCCCATGGCACGCATTTACACCTCCACCGCCCTCTCCTCACCATTCAAATTGCACAAGGGCACTCACCAGGGATGTCCTCTATCCCCATTACTATTTAATTTGGCCATTGAACCTCTATCCAGATTTTTGGTATCCTCTACACTATACTCTGGTATTAGCCTGGGACCCTATGATGTTAAACTGGCAATGTTTGCTGATGATATTCTTTTGCTACTCTCTGACCCATCCAACCAAATACCTAACATTCTAAACCACATTACTCATTTCGGCTCCTTCTCAGGGTTGAAGATTAACTATAATAAATGTGAACTGCTCCCTCTATCCAACGGTCACTTAATAAACATGTCCACATGGCCTGATAGGTACAAAATACAAATTAAACACCGCTCCATTAGATACTTAGGTATACAAATCCCCCGCCTAGCCACCGAGATTTACGCATTGAATTATACACATCTCATTCAGATTATCACAAATGAGCTAAGGAAATGGCGTGATTTACCACTCTCCACGTTGGGCAGATGCCATCTAATAAGGATGATCAGCTTTGCCCGATTACTGTACCCAATGCAGACTATCCCGGTATTGATAAAACACAAAGACATTCAAATACTGAATAAGGCCTTTTCTCAGTTTATCTGGAGAGGGAAGAGATCCAGACTTGCTCTGTCTAAACTCCAACGCCCCACCCACCAACTGGGAGCAAATATACCTAGTGTCCGCCTGTATAACTTAGCCAGTATTTTTCGCCATGCTCGGGACTGGATATCAGACACATCATTTTTTACCAATACCCCCTTAGAACGACAACTGGTTTATCCCTGGTCGCTATCGGGCGTCTTGCATACTCCTCTCCCGCGTCTTCCCCCCCATATCAAGCGGAATATACTCTTAAGAGACACCATCATAACTTGGCGGGAAACAAGGAAACTTTTCCAATTACCGGGAGTAACTTCCCCACTCATGCCTATTACCTCCACCCCTGCGTTTCCAGCCGGAAACGACTCCCTGATATATCGCCAATGGAATAACCGAGGCATTCGCACACTGAAAGACCTACTCATACCCCAGGGCAAGTGTAAATCCCTCAGGGAACTTCAAGGGGAATTTAATGTATCAGTCATTTTCTACAACATGCCCAAGTACAACATTTTATTAACTATTCCTTTTTCTACATTTAATGGATCGTATGATGTTAAGGCTATTAACAAAAAAATGTAATTTTTAATTGATAAATGACTCCCTAGTTACCGTTGAATTTTAAAATTTATGTTTTCGGTGTACATCGTTATATGACAGCGCCTCTCATGATCCCATGATTGTGCACAATAGAAATTTAACTGTGGATGTTCCCACAACTCATTTTGTCTTACCAGTGTTTGTACATTATGCACAGTTGAAATCTGATAAATGTACTGTATTTACTTAACAATAAAAATTAACATGCTAAAAAAACAAAACTGTATTATTTCAGGAGAATATGGGCTCCCTTGGCTAAATTACCTAACTGTAAACTATAATAGAGACCTCTGCCTAAGTCTTGGTCTACTTCATTTTTCTTTTCATTATATCACTTGCTGTTATCTTCTTTAAGTTCTAGCTTATAGATATCTAACCTTATAGAAAAAAAAAATCAATGTCCTTTAGACTACAGACCTTTTGTCATGGTTTAATAAATGACTGTGGTGTGACAGAACCTAAGCGTGCAAGAGATTTGTACATCGTGCATGGCACCATAAATACAAGCAATGCACTAGGTTTGAGTATCACTTTCTATAACTGGTACATTACCAAAACACATATAATGAGCTAAAAGGGTTAATTGCTGTATGCAGTTTTTCCAACGTGCTGGAAAATGTCTTTGATTTTTCAACAATCCTTCTTTATTGTCAAGATAAAAGAGAACAAATGATTCTCCCTGCATTCATTGCATCTCACATGTTGTGCAGACTGTAGTGGGTGCAGAATTTTTGATAAGCGCTCTCATCTTCCATTGTTCTTGGTAAGAGATTTGGCTATTAGTGTCCTTCTTACCTTCACTATTTTTTATTTACTAGTTGGGCATTGCTGCAACAAAGACTTTCTTTTTTTTCCAACAGAGATGTATTTGTATCATGATGTAAAAGTTCTAGGTTTCTGTGATCAACACAATGGGCTAGATTTACTCTTGAATTATTTTTCTGAAAACAAGAAAACAAAAGCTGATGATTTTGTTCTAGCCTATCTCTAAGCTGTGAAGAAACTTTAATCACTCATTGGCTCCGCATAAATAATGATAGCACCCTTTGAGTTTAGCTGGCACTGATGTCTTATTAAACTTTTTAAACAATTTTCCCAGGGGCATAACAATATTATGGTGCTGGAGATTTGGCTGATTAAACAACATATGCTACCCACTCTCACAGAGTGCTTTTCTGCTGTTTGTGCGATTTGCTTTCCATTCATGTCTAATAATAACCCAAATCAAAATTTCTTGTAACAATTTTGCAACAGCTGTTAAAATTATTTTATGTAACAGCAAAAACAAGGTAGCCATTTTGACTGTCATGTTGGCAGCAATAGAAGTATAAAAAGCAAAATATAAAGGATATATGGTTCATAGGTGGTGGCAGGGAGTGCAAAACAACATTTAGGGCCAAATCATTCTCCGATAAAGTGCAGATGCGCTGATACTGGCACATTACATTTTTTTTGGTAGAACTTTTCATTCAATTCTATGGGCACAGTGGGCACAAGGCGGATGTTCTGCATTGCATCTTGCTGCGCTAATTAAAAGTACAGCATGCCATACTTTTTTCAGTGCACACCACCACAAATGGGAATGAAGCCTGTCTGTGACAAGCCAAATTGCCTTTTCTTACATTGAGGCCATGCTGGAAACAATGACCAGAGCAGCCCCAACACATATCGGTCATATGTGGATCGTTCCTTGAAGAACATGTTTCAATGATAGGTTTGTTATGCAACAGTAGTCTTAAAATGAACTGGAGCTTTTTACTTAGTTTAGGCCCATACTGCTCTCAGCTTATGTCACCACCTTTAGGCCTCAGCAGTGTCCATTCATTTACCAAAAATATGTAGAAACATTACAGATTTGTGGATAATTTGTGGATAATATCTATGCTTTCTGACACATTTGCTTTTATTTATAGTTAAAGGCATTGTTGGTAACTATGCCGTGAACATCAGGTTGCCTGCACCTATTCTCCAGCCAGGAAAGACCTTAATAGATCTATTTAGAAATGTTTTCACATTTTTCTAATTGAGTTCATTTGAAAAAATGTATTAATGCTGCATGCATCTGGTGTTAAAAAAAAAAAGAAGTAGACTCCTAACTATTCTAAATATTGTAAAAATTGGGATGAGTAACACAAATGTAACACTTTGTGCTGCTCACAACTTAACACATTGCTAACCCATATACTGTATACTATGAGTTGCTTAATATGCATATTCAATTTACCCAATTGAACAATAGAGTGTCCACTCTATTCACAAGCATTTTTTTTATTTTTAAGTATTAAACTATGGAGATTGGTTAAATCACCCCCTACCTCTGTTGGGGGGTCCTTACAATAGTAATACTGATTGCGATTTTTTCTTTAGAGTAGACATCTTAGGATTCAGAAGTGATTCCCATAGCATTACATGGGTCTGGATTTTCTTTACACCTTCAATGTCCCTTTTTCTCAGAGTCTAGAAAGTGCGTGTAAGTGGTGCTGGATTTTTGTTTTCAGTGCCTTGTGACTGTAGAAGGCCAGTCCAATATATGGAGCTCTGGAAAAGCTGCTCTCATGCAAATAGGATATCACTAACTGCGGGATCCAGGGTTAAAATCCACAAGTAACAAGTCTAATCAGAACACCAAAACAACGATCAAAGAGTACACATTATTTTTATGTATAAATAGTCTTTTTTTACTCATGGACTTTTCAAAATATATTTTCTTAGGAATAAAAAAAGAGTAATACAAATAAATGAAAAACAAATCATCATGAGATAAAAATTTTATTTTAGAACATTTCCAAGGCATACCTAATACTGTTTTACTTTGTCTTCAGACTTAACTATTATAAGGCTTCCACAAACTTGATGTTCCTGGCATATATTTACTTCTAACTGTAGAGGCTATTACTTTTTTTAGTGTCAAAATAACAATGAAACTACTATATCAAAGGAAATAATGGTGCTGCAGATTTGATAAGTGCTATTGAAGACATTCACTCAAGCAACGGACAGAGCTGCCACATTATTTCTGAACAAAAATTGTTGTAAACAAAAAAACATCTCTGTTGCTGACAGTAACACTATGGTATGAAACTTAAATGGCCAGCCTTTAGCACTTCATGGCAACCACATCTATAAGTGGAAAGCTAAGAATTGAGACAGATGTCCTAGAAACACCCAGAAGAATTTCCAGTTGTGAATAGTAAAGGATTTCTATTAAACCATTCTTTCTTCTATTCAGCTAGACTGTAGAAAAAAAATAAGAGTGTCCTATGTGGAACAGTAAATTGAAATGCATTTTCACTGCACAATACAGCATTTTAGATTTTCCATAATGGCAACTTTAACTGCTGTGATTTTGAGCTGGTACATGTGCTATTTTTTACAGCTCTTCCATATTGTGCAACCTGAAAAACAAAGCTGACGATCTGTACTTTTAAAACTATTCAGTATATGTAAATTTTACAAACAATTTTACATCAAGAAATGGCAAACTTAATATTCTGTTGACAATTTAATAATGAACCCATTTACACTAAAAGCAGAATGCAAATCAAGTGCATTTGTGGCGTGTTACCCATAGTATCAAACAATTTGTTTCTCCTTTTTTGTTAGGCTACATTTCCAGTGTTGAAATAATAGTGTTCATGTTCTAAATAATTAAAACAAAAATATGGGGTTACTGTTAATACATAGGTGCTTGAGTACTCTTAATGAGTAATTTCAGTACTGCAGTACATATAAAGCAACCCTGTCATGTCAATGAAACTGGAACAGAAGTAGAAACGGGGCACTGGGCCCAGAAATACTGTATGTGGTTCACAGATAATGATAGTCTTACATAAAGCCCAAAATGTCTAAGGGTGGCCATACACCTATCAATTTGTTTTGTTCAACCCACAGGCTGAACAAAAGCAATTGACCTGATTCATCCATCAACACAAACGTCGGTGGAGGAATCCTGCTGTTTACATTTTTCAGCAGGCTCCTTTGATCAGCTAATGGAGGAATGCCGGCTGAGAGGGAGCCAACAGCCCCACACGCTGTGCAAATTTTTGACCAGTGTAAGGGCACCTTTTGCTTGGCAGCTCTTCCTAAATCAGGGGCCTTTGCAGGGATCACCTGGCTTGATAAATCCACATGTAGTCGAACCAGAAAGTACCAAAGACATGCATCATACGTCCAAAAATTTATTTTATTCATCCATGAGTATTACAAAGGTAACAGAAAACGGCAAATGTGATTCAGGTGCCAAAGAATCCCCCATTTGTCAGGGCTTTTTACAACAGTATTATAACACTTGGTCTCTAAGCTTGAGTCACAGTAAGACTTTGATGTGCGCAGAAGTATGAATTTATGAATGAAGACTGCAATCTGTTTTTTTTTTTTTTTTAAATAGAATCTGCTGGCAATGGTCCTGATACCCAAATGGAGACCAAGGTGTCAAACTGACAGCTCAGCCTTAAGATGCCTATATATATGATAATAGCGGGTGATCCCGCAACCATACGATAATCGGCAGGTGTATGGGCAGCGTGCGACCTCCTCTACTGTTAGGTCGCACGACATTCGTCTTCCGAGCACGCTTGAAAACCTGCCAAAAATCGTATGATTTTTGGCGGGTTGGTGGCATGGTCGGGAGATGAATGCCGCATGGGATGGTGTGCGCAAGCGCACACTGCCCGCTCAGCACTGCAATCATCGGAAGCCCTCCCCTCATGGGCAGATCGTACGAAATTTTAATCACCTTACAAACTTCGCACAACGAAAGTCGTGCGATGGTTGTAAGGTGTATGGGCAGCTTTAGAGATTACATAGGGGTCTATTCACTAAGCTGCCGAAGTATCTAGCCATTGCTTCAGCTGATCCTTCAGCTAGCTGAGGCCCCAGGACCCCTTCGGTTCAGTAGAATCGAAGGTCTGCTGTACGGGCTATTCACTATAGCCCGTACAGCTCCCGAAGTCGACCAAGCGGCTCAGTCGAGCCAAAGGCATATGCATTGGCTCGACTGAACCATGGTGAAATTGGCCGGGCCGACAGCCTGCTACAGACTGGTGGGCGGAGCCAGCCGTCATCTCACGGCTGGTTCCGGCCACTTGCACAGGCAGATCAGCATCCCTGGTTACCAGAAAACCAGGGACACTGATCTCCAGATAGCCCAACTCTCGCCCGCCCGGGAGAGAGTTACTTTCGATCGAGCAGAGTGAAAGACGTTGATCGAGCAAAGTAAACCTTTCCCTGCTCTATTGCCTTTTTTTTTCCTTCTGATATCAGAGCTGTTGGCTGTCATCAGAACAAAAACAAAATAAGCATAGGCAGCTATAGCTATGTAGCTAGGCATTCCTATGCTTATTTTTTTTTGTTCTGATGCCAGCCAACGGCTCCGATATCAGAAGGAAAAAAAAAAAAGACAAACAACTGTTTAAAGTTATAACTAAGTTTATGTCCTGTAGCTTTGTATTTACATTTTAAACATCAAAATACATCAAAAGTCACTTTTTTAATTACAGAAGAACTCCAGGCAGAATAAAACTTAACCCTTGCTGCGCTGTAAGGGTTAAGTGCTAATTTTCATCTAGGGTCCAAAATAGCAAAGATATACTCACCGTAACCTCAAACCCATCTGGCTGCTAGACCAGTCCCTGCAGCCTTTCTTCCCCTCTGCTTTGGCAATGGAATGTCCCTCTCATAATTCTTTTTTTTCTCAAATAGATGTTTATTGAGATTTGACAGAGAAAAAAAACACTAACATGTTACAATATGCAAAACTGCCTGTGGCAGGAAGGTCAAACATATTCAATACAGCACTTGGTGTATGAAACATAACATTGTAGTATAAGAACACAATGATAAACCTAAGGGAGAGGTTGCAATGTGTGACCCAGTAACTATAGTATACAGTCCAGTAACTGACCGGGGCGGGTCTAGCTTGCATCTGGCTAATAGGCTGCATATCTTAAGAAAGAGTAACCATACACCCAGTGGTGTAGATTGGTAGAACTGTTCTTCTCATTTACCTTATATAGTGGTGGGTATCTAAGCCAAACACTGTGTAAGGTAAAGTATTGCTACAGGCAACGATAAGTTAAACAACACATAGGGGAACAAAGGGGAACACAACAACACACAATGGGGACAATGGAAGAGAAAAAGAGAAGAAGAAGAAGAAAAGACTTTTGGACTGTTTCTTGGTGGAGGAGGCAATTAACATAAAGGCTTTGAAGAGGGGGCGTCAGATGTGACAGACGTCGTGCGGCGTTAGAATTAAATAATTTATCTATCCATGGCGACCAGATAGCCTCGAATTTGTGCATGGAGTCTTCAAGTTGTGCAGTGCGTTTTTCTTGGGCCATGATCCAGTGAATATGTGTTATCACATGCAAAATATTAAGTGATTTTGTTAGCCAGTTTAGTGCAATCTCTCTTTTAGCAGAAGAGAGAATGTGGAGGGAAAGTCTAAAAATCTTATTCGGGATATCCTCTGGTTTACAATTCAGCAGGGCAAAGAACGGGTCCTTTGTCACGTCTGCGAGACCAGCAAGTCCATGAGTGCGAAAACCTCATCCCAGAAGTTCGAGACTATTGGACATTGCCACCACGTGTGTATAAATGTACCTCTATCCGGGCATCCTCTGAAACAATTCGGAGATCATTGAGAGTTGTAGGTGGCCACTCGGGCTGGTAACAGGTACCATCGCATGAGGACTTTATAGTTTATTTCCAACATACTTGCACACCTTGAGCTGGATTTGGTGTTCTGCCAAGACTGATTCCAGGATTCCTCATCCATGACGTTTCCTAGATCTTTATTCCATTTAGTCACATATGAAGGAGGGGGGGTCACCCGGAAGAGAGAGTAGTGATGTATAGAGAAGTGAGATAAGTCCCGGGCCATGGGGGTTATCACAACAGACTCCTTCAAATGTAGAGAGTGTAGTGGCTCTGGCATGACCATCAACGTGTTTTGTAAGAAAGTGTTTGATCTGAAGGTAACAAAAAATTTATTTGTTGGGCATTGAGTAGTGTTCCTGTAAATATGGGAAGGACTTAATTTCGGAGGCGGTTTGCAGCTGCCAAAAGGAGGTAAGGTTACGTGAGGACCACTCTTTAAAGTTAGAGGGGCTGTTGAAAGCTGGAGGGAAGGAGGGGTTACCCAGTATAGACATAAGAAGTTTATGTGGGGAGATTAGACCATATGTCATTTTTACCGAATTAGACCATATGTCATTTTTCCCGAGATTAGACCATATGTCATTTTTACCGAATCCCATAGTTTAAGGGAATGGGAGGTGACGGGATCATGTATAAGGGGGCTGTTCCTGTGGGGTAACCAAAGAAGATTAGCTACAGTCGTGGGATTTGTCATCGCATCTTCTAGCGCCACCCAAGCTGGGGACTCATGTTTCGTGTGGCATTTGGAGAGTTGGCCTATCTGCGCTGCTTGGTAATATTTGAGCAGGTGTGGGACTGCTAGGCCCCCCTAGGATTTTGGAAGGTAAAGCGTACGTCGGGGAATTCTAGCACGGCAATCTCCCCAAATAAAGGAGAAGATATGTGACTGAAGTCTGTGCAGAATAGGGGCTGGGACACACACTGGTAAAACTCTGAATAGGTAAAGGATTTTTGGCAGGAAGGTCATCTTGACAGCGGCTATCCTACGTAACCAGGAGAGGCGGTAGTTCGCCCAGGCTTTCAACGTTTGTAATAGTTTATTTACCATATCTGGGTAGTTTGCTTTGTATAAGGACTGATAGGACGGGGTTAGTTTGATTCCCAGATACGGAAGGTGAGATGGGCACCAGGAGTAATTATAGTTTTGTTGTAGGGATGATACTAAATTGAGGGGTAGGGATATATTCAGGGCTAAGGATTTAGAATCGTTTGTGTGCAGCCCCGATATGGAGGAGAAGTCTGAAAGGTTAGGCAGAGAAAGCAGGGGATTAGTTAGAAAGATCAGTGCGTCATCCGCAAACATACAGATTTTATGTGACACACCCGCATGGGGGATTCCTGAGATGTTTGGGGAAGTGCGGAGTTTCTGGGCAAAAGGTTCCAAAATCAAGGCAAATAGGAGGGGCGATAGGTGACAGCCTTGTCTGGTGCCCCGTGAAATCTGAATTGGTTGGGAGCGATATCCCGAGTATTTTACATGGGCGGTAGGGTTTTTATATAGAGAGGATATCCAGTTGCGAAAGTAGGGGCCAAAGCCCCACTGTCGCAATGTATAGAATAGGTACGGCCATGAGACTGAGTCAAAAGCTTTGCTAATGTCTAGTGAAAGGAGCATAGCAGGGATTTGCTTGATCCTTGCTATGTGGGTGAGGAGAGTTACTCTACGGATGTTATCTCCAGCCTGCCTGGTAGGGATAAAACCTACTTGATCATTGCTGACCAGTTGGCCTATCACCTGGTTCATTCTATTGGCAAGAACTTTGGCCAGCAATTTAACATCCACATTAATTCGAGAGATTGGTCTAAAGTTCGAGGGATTGGAGTGGTCAGATGCTGGTTTGGGAATCATGCATATGGAGGCGGTAAGTGATTCTTGGCCAAAGGAAGTTCCACTGCGGAGGGAGTTGAAAGTGCTAGTTAGGGAAGGGACCAGAGGATCCTTGAAGTCAGCATAATAGGCTGCTGTGAAGCCATCCGGGCCAGGCCTTTTCCCTCTGGAGAGAGAAGAAATTGCTAGAGTGACCTCTTCCTTCGTAATAGGTTCCTCAAACAAGGCCCTCTGATCTGACGTAAGGTGGGGAAGGTTAAGGTCCGAGAAGAACTCGGACGCCTCGGAAGTGGAAAATTGGTCTTGGGATGTGTAAAGGGTGGTAAGGTGTCGGTGGAAGATGTCTAGTATCTTTACCGGATTCGAAGTTTGCGTCCCTGTGTGGGTACGAAGTTTAAGGGGTTTGAAGGAGGGGTCCAGTCTTTTACATTTATTTGCAAGCATGGAGTCCGCTTTATTTGCTTTCAGATAGAATTTGTGGGCAGTGCGATTTAGCTGTTTAGCTGCATGATCAGTAAGGAGTAGGTTTAGCGCTTGGCGAGCCTTTTCCAGATTCGCTCTATTAGTGGGGGAGGGGTCCGTAGAGAAGGCCCGGGAGTGAGTATGGAACTCTAGTTCTAGATCAGTCAATTGTTTGAGTCTTTCCTTTTTCAGTCTAGAGGACAGTTGAATCAGCTGTCCTCTGATGACAGGTTTGTGTGCTTCCCACAAGGTGATTGGGGAAATGTCTGGTGTCTTGTTGAAGGTTAAGTAGTCAGATATGTATGTTTCGATCAGGAATTTGGTGGAGGGATCTGACAGCAGGGAGTCATTGAGGGTCCACAAAGTGGCTCTGGTATTGGGGAGTGAAGATGGAAGGAGTAGAGACGGCAGAGTGGTCAGACCACGACACCGGGATGAGGTGGGAGTGAAGGATGTGTGGCGTTAGGGAGGCGTAAGTGAAGATGTGATCTATCCTGGAAAACACATTGTGGGGGCACGAATAATGTGAGTAGTCGGTCTTATGGGGGTTAGACTCTCTCCACCTATCTACCAATGAGGAGGATACGATTAATTCTCTGAACGATTTCGCTGTGTGCAAGGATGAAGGGGAAATGTTTGATTTATCTCGGTGAGGATATAGCACAAGATTCGAGTCGCCACACATTATGACGGCTCCTGTGGAGCACGAGGCTACTGTTTCGAGAAGATCCTGGAAGAAGGTAAGTTGATCCGTATTGGGAGCATAGTAGGACACTAAGGTGATCTCCTTATCTTCTAACAAACCCGTGAGGATTAAGTAACACCCCAATGGATCTCTGGTCTCGGAATGACAGACAAAGTTCACCGATCAGCGGAAACCTATAAGGACTCCCTTTTTTTTACAGGAATCATTGGCCATATAAATGTTGGGAAATTGGGAGCTAAAATATTTGGGGCAGGAAGTTCTAGAGAAGTGTGTCTCCTGGAGAAATATAATACTAGCATGTGTGGATCTAAAGAACCTGAAGGCTCGAGTGCGCTTGTTAGGGGAGTTAAGCCCTTGCACATTAAGGCTCAGCAAATTAAGAGTCATGGGGAAAGGTAGTGCATGGCTTCAGAAAGTACTCACCCATCCTGGATTGAGGGGAGAATGATAAGGAGCGTTGGTCCACCAGTGCACGGTCCAGAGAGAAGGCTGAGAAAAGAAGGAGAGAAGAGGGAGGGGGGAAGGAGAAGACAAAACAAGACAATGGACAACAGACGTACAGAACACGTACATTGTGCAAATCCACGGCATGACGGGGACGTTGAGTGGAGGGATCTCATGGATCACAGTCCACTCAAGGTCATCGTACGTAGGAGGGCACAGTGACATGCCCACCCAGACAAACCATAGTTAGTATACATTTCACTAAGATAAACTCTTAACAGGGATTAGGCAAACTGTTGCATATATTAACTTTGTACAGAAGATCCTATGCATTAGGGTGCAGGAATCTAAGAGGGGACATGGGGAGGGGGGTTAGAGGGGTCTCTACTCTGCAACATTACCTACTTCGACCCAGATCACATATAGTTATATTCTAAGGCTCATAGTTGCGGACACCGTGGAAAAGGAGTACTGCTCATCGAAGAATACAGTTAGGGAGAGGGCAAGATGTCTGAATGCTCTAGTCTACCCCAGCTATCATACAGAATAATTACTAGAGAGGGAGATCTAGAAGGGATGAGGGCCCCTCCAGGGACTGATTGGTCTGTAAGTAAACACCTTCTAGTGATCAACCGAGAGGCAGTATTAGTAGCTAATAAATGCAATACTACAGTTGGGTATCATTTCAAAGGTAAGCCTAATAGATGTAAGGGGAGCGTTAAGAGGTGCAGGTCTGGGGTGGTGGTCCAGCTGTTCTTGAGGGAATGCGGATGGCGAAGAAGAGGGGAGTTTTCCCTCCGTCTCCTCGGTGTCACTAGTTGATCTGAGGTGGGGGTCAGGCTGCACAACAGTGCAAGGATAGGTTCGGTAATTCCTCTAGGAGGTGGATGATGGAGGTATCCGAAAAAGTGGCATCTACCCCTGAATATAGGTAGTAGAGCTCATCTGCTCCTGTTGTCTCGCTAGAGATCTGTAGTTTGGGGAAGAGGACAAACCCAATCCTCAAGGGTTGTGCAGAAGGCAAAACTCGGCCAGGGCAGGCCTGGGGCTGGCTCAGTGTGTCGTGGCAGACTTAGATGTCATCTTGACCGCAGGGCCTCGCGACTCACCTGAATGGTTATGATCCGAATCACTCCGGGATCTCTTTGAGGAGGCAGCTGGGCTGTCACAGGATTTAGAAGTAGACTGGGGTGATTCCGAGAGGCCCAGGGATGCCAGCTTAGCTTGGGTTTCCTCTAGGGTCATACAGGTGTGTTGCCTACCTCCATGGGAGAATAGTAGACGAAATGGGAATCTCCATTTGTACTGGATGTGGTTTTTGGTGAGGACTTCTAGGCAAGGCCGTAAAGCTCTCCTTTTTGAAATGGTCGAGGGAGCTAGATCCGCAAACAGTTGATATTCATGGCCCTGGAAGGACAATGAAGCTTGTGCAGTCTTGGCCCTTGCAGCCGCTGAAAGAGTCTCCTTCGTGCGGTAGAAGTGTAATTTAACCAGCACATCTCTCGGAGGACCATCCGGACGTTTTCGTGTCAAGGTCCTATGGACCCTCTCAATCTTGAGTCGATCTAAGGGGAGTTCCGGGGCCAACTCCTGAAAGAGAGCCATCGTGGTAGAATACAGATCTGTGATATGTTCAGGAAGGCCTCTTATCCAAAGATTTGATCGGCGGGATCTATTTTCCAGATCCTCCAATTTAGATAGTAATTGTGTATTCTCCTCCCTTAGCGAACTCACGTCTCCGGAGATACCAGAGAGGTCTGTTTTGAGGTCATCACAGCGGTCCTCCAGTGCAGCGGTATGATGGCCTATCTCACGGATCTCCTTCAGAAGCCTGTCTGTGATGTGTTTAGAGGTTGAGTGTAAGGCCTTCTGTAGCATGGCTTTGAGAGCTGACTGCAATCTATTGTGGGATCTATCAACTTCCCTTGTCCCAGTGTCTTCATCGTCCATATCCCTCTCATAATTCTTAAAGAGAATATGATAACAATAGGCCAACAGCAAAAACAGGGACAACCTCAGCCAATTACTGGCCAATTTCTATCTGCCGGCAAAAACTGACCTATTCCTGCTTGATGAAAAAGCATGTGCTACTGCTTTTAGTCAATTTGTTTAACCAGTTGCCGTCCGCCCGTTGCAAAAAAACGGACGGACGGCACTGCAGCATTGGCGGGTTGCCGTCTCCAGATGGCATTATTTTTCTGCGGGCGCGCACGGGCAGAAAAGACCCGACCAATGCAAACACACGTTACCGGGTGTTTCACATATAAAAAAAACAAAAAACAAAATGTTTAACTCTCCCACCCCCACGTTTACGCAGATATAAACGTAAATAAGCGTCAGGTGCCCCAGCGCGCAAAAACGACAATTGCGCTACACACGTTACATATCGCCGCGAACTTCGCAGTGAGAGCAATCATTATAAGGCCATCAATCACTGATAACACTAAACTGATGAGCGGTAAAAGCTTTTAAACCGTCGCCTATGGCCAATTTTGGGTATTATCGTTTTTTGAGGTTTCGCGCGCGCACGCACGCACGCAACTTTGAGGCTTGACTTGTTTGGTGTCTTTTTACCTGACGTGACCCCGTCTTTTATATTTTACCAAAAAATTGGGTAATAATAAATGTTTTATCATTTAATATAGGGGAAACAGTTTTTTTTTTTTTAAACCGGTAATTTTTCCTTAATATAGTAAAAAATAAAAACCCCAGTGGTGAATAAATACCACCAAAAGAAATCTCTATCTGTCCCCAAAAAATGATATAAAATTCATTTCAGTACAGCATTGCATGACCGAATAAATGTCAGTCAAATTACCGCAGCGCTGAATACTGAAAAATGGCCTGGATGGGAAGGGGGTTTAACACCGCGGATGTCAACTGGTTAAAGAAAACACAAATTCATACATTAAAATGATATTTTTTTCGTTAAAAGTTTGCTAGCGTGGGTCCTATTCACAAAACGGCATAGTGAATGTGGTCACTTCATTGTTTTGGGGACTTTTCCCACAAAATACACACACTCTCATGTTGATTACTTAATTTAAAAATGGCTGCTGTGGGTTCTGTTGTCAAAGTGACCTAATCGAAATGTTTAAAGACGTGTGCTCATAATCACTACACAGTGACAGACCTAAGGAGCAACGGGCCCTGGTGCAAGATTTTTTTCTCTGGCCCCCCTTCCCACTTTGGGGGGGGACCCGAAGCGGATCAAACTGGCCCCCCAACCCCTCCGCCGGTCTCTGCACCAAAGGAGCTTACACTCTAATGTTCCCCCACAGTCACATCAGTCTCTGTACAGAGGAGCTTACACTTTAATGTCCCCCCACAGTCACACACTATTTTTGTACATTTATGTAGCTTTGACATATACCGCAGTGCTGTACAGAGAACACTGAGCCAGTCACATCAGTCTCTGTACAGGGGAGCTTACACTCTAATGCAGAATGACACCAACTGTGGAGGGACTACAAATCCCAGCAATACATTTATACATCAATGCAGAATAGTATATAAATTGGCACACTGGACTCTGGACTCGGGGACGCACTGGACTCGGGGACGCACTGGACTCGGGGACGCACTGGACTCGGGGACGCACTGGACTCGGGACTGCAATATTTCATGCAGCAGACTAGGATAGATAAATAGGTTATAATAGGGACATTACAGTGTAGTATTCCCTATTACAATCCATTTTTCTAATTAAACCAAATAACAGCACACAGTGTGCAGTTTCTGGGCGCCCCTCTTCCCCCCTTCCCAACTGTGTCTTACCACTTACAATGTAATGCTGCAATTGGTCACACAGTCTGAAGGGGGCGGGGCATGTGACACACAGTGCCCATGCCAGAAGAGAGGTGATCCAGCGGTGTGTCCTGTATACCGCCTGCATTGTATTCAGGCAGATAAAGCCGAACATGCTGATCCGAAGCCACACGAAGCAAGCCGATGTACGGCTGAAATCAGCCGTACCAGCCTGAAGTGAATAGCCGAACAGTGTTCGGCTCACTTCACTTCTGATCGGTCATTCACTCGGCTGCCCTCGGCAGCTTTGTGAATAGACCCCTATGTGTGAACACACTACAATATTTTGAGGATATTTTCAATTAAATAAATGCACTCCAATGTGGATCCATTGGTTTTAAAAGATGGCTGGTGTAGGTCCTGTTGACAAAGCTGCCTAAATAATGTCTTTAATCACTTGAAGACCAGGTGTTTACACCCCCTTCCTGGCCAGGCCATTTTTCAGTATTTAGCGCTGCAGTTCTTTGACTGGCATTTATTCTGTCATGCAACACTTTACTGAAATGAATTTTATACCATTTTTTTGGGACAGATAGAGCTTTCTTTTGGTGGTATTTATTCACCACTGCAGGTTTTATTTTTTACTATATTAAGGAAAAATTACTGAAAAAATGTTTTTGTACATTATGTTAGGAAACAATTATTATTACCCAATTTTTTGGTAAAATATAAAAGGAGGGGTCACGTCGGGTGAATAGACACCAAACATGTCAAGCCTTAAAATTGCTTGCACATGCAAAATCGCAAAACAACTATCATACCACAAATTTCCGATAGGCGACGCTTTAAAAGCTTTTACCGCTCGTTAGTTTTTAAAAAAAAAAAATATAATAATTTTTATTTTGTATAATATAAAAAAAACATGATGCATTTCATATATCTAACAGAGTATTTCATGTATCTAGCAAAAAACCCTGTATGGGATTTGCTTGTATAGGCATTAACTTAGTACATACATATTAATGTGATCCAGATTGTTCAAGGTATAAAGCATGACATTAATCACAAGTTTGACAGATTTATAATTGCCCCTTTGAGGGCTTAACTTAATAGGTCCTGACACGTTTCGCCAGTGGCTTCATCAGGGGACCCAAAACAAATGGATCTATCAGTAAAGAAAATTCTTTGTTGAGGTATACATTGGTTTATGGTCACAAACATCTCTAAATAGGCATTATTACGTTTGCATATATGATCTATTTTCAACAATTGCTACATGTAGTCAATCTCCTTCAATTTAGTTGTCGAGTACTCACCATGCAGGGTTAGTCTGTGAGGCAAGGGAGGCACTTGGAGGGTCGAGAGAGCGGAAGTCGGATGAATCCAAGAACCACCTCCACGATCTCCTCTGTGCCACAATCGGAATGCCAGGGTTATATAGGGAGAGATGGCATCCAACCATCCAGCCGGCCTCACCGGGAGGCTACCATAGGTGATATATATTGGAAAAAGACCCGATTGGGTATTCATGTGGTTCTATTTTGGTTTCACTGTTGGATAGAGGGAGTAGGGCATATGTATAATAATTGTCATCTGTTATCCTATCGTGCTTCTAATGTGAATTTATTTTACTTGCTCATACCAGTAGGCCCCTAGATTGTGTGGGATCCACGCTAATTGTGAATGGTGTATTTCTAACTCGATGTATATATGTTTATATGGTTTCTATATGAAACCAAGTATCCATACCAGGAATAGGTGAAGAAAAGAAAAAGGAAAAAAAGGAAGAGGAAGAAAATGTAGGGGGGGGAGAAAAGGAAGAAGAAGTGAAGAAAGAAAACAAAACCAAGCAGCCACAAACATCAGAAGTGTATATATCCACTGCAAAAAAAAAGGGGGGGGGAGGGGAGAGACATGGTGGAGGAGGAGGGAATCCATGGTGTTATAAAGTGTGTGTGTATTTTTGATTGTATGTGCTACATGTGTAGGTGCTTAGGTACAGCGTCATTAACCATGAAGGTGTATATATAAATATAAATATATCCCAAAGTATGTGAGTGTTATTGTGGTGGTTGTGTGGTGTAAAAATAGTTGGATTCTGCAATCCTTGGTGAGTAACTAGTGTCTGCTAGCTGTGGTAAGTAAAGACTGTGTGAGTCTTGCATGATTTATTGGCCCTCCCTCTTGGCAGAACACGTGCTTCTAGTGTTTCTTTTCTCCGTACCAAATGGCTGGAGGAAACGTGAACAGATTTTCATCATTCTTTAAGACGCCATCCATATCTCTAAACATTTTTAAAAAAATTCTAAATTCTAAATAATTGATGAGCCTCCACGGGTTATGCCCTTACTGGGGGTATTTTCTGATATTGTGTCCCAGGTGTGAAGCGAAGTTTGCCTCTGCCCCTATAGTTTACCGGGTCATTAGCATGGGTATGTCCCAGTGGCCATTCGGTTCGTCCTCTATTAGTCATTGTACATATATAGAAATAGCGAAAACCATGATTGTCCCACCTGATGGTGTGTGGCTGGCTGCATGCCTCCGTAGTGACCCCCGCTGGAGTAACCCCATGCCATCTCTCCCTTTATACACCCTACACCGCCAATTGAAAATAAACCGGACCAACAGGTTCCGGTCCCCGAGTGGCGGTGTAGACTCCTCACCACGCATGCGCGATATCCCGGCGCAGGTGTCCGGCATAATCCCTTACCGTCTGTTGTTTAGGTAACCCGGATTGCAACTCCATGGAGGGCTTCAGGGTGTGTGTGCGCATCTATGCAGTAGTCGCTTTCTAGGGGGAGGAGCTTCTCCCGCTGGCAGCTTAGCAACGAGGGAAGCCTCTTTTGACCAGTGTCACTCTCTACGATTGCGGAGAGACAGACTATGTCCTAATGCACGGATCCTGGTGGCCCCTATTATTCCATATGTTCGGTGGTCAGTTATATTTAAAAATATGGGGGATTGCTGGAAGGGGAAACATAGTTTCGTGGAGTCTAGAGATCCCAGACCGTGACATGGAAGTCCTCCCTATACCACCCCAAAGTCAGTCCTGCATGTTTATAGTAGTTCCATCGCATCATTCGTAACTAAATATCTCTATTTGTATGACTTACATTATACTGGAATATAACTATGCATGATTTAAGATATTATCTCAGTCTATGCATTCGTTTGTAGGTCCATTATTAGATGCAATTATATTGTACAGCACGACAGTATATATTATGGGGTTAGGGCGCTTATTTGCTTGGTAAGTGGAGTACAGCACACCCCCACAGTGCACCCCACGGGTTTGTGCCTCGCTCCACATCCAAGTATAGTACAGTGTACTTTTCCAGTTGATCATATATGCTAAACATTCAGTTATAAATTCCACATTTGCATACCATTTCACCATACAGCACAGAAACACATACACGCCACAGCACACAGACATCCATAGACTCACACATGAGACGCAGCGCATGGCACGACACAAGTCCACGTCCATCCAACCGCCCCACCAGGGCCCGCCTCCCATCCACCCAAATGCCACACCACCCGGATAGGCAAGTGATGTCAGGAAGTGACCTGCATTCCAACTCAACTGATTTTGAATTCTAGACATAGATCCAATCCCACACTCGCGCCCCCATGGTCCCATCCGACCATCCCCGAACACAAAGACACACAAGCCGACCTGCACGAGCAACACGATCCAAGCTCGACCATCCCCCAATCACCAAGACAAACTATACGATAATATTATGTGGGCAAGACCTTTAGGAAACTGTGGAATAGGATATATAAAAAGGGGGGGGGGACGAAAGATCTCAGTGCCCGTGCCCTGGGTGCGATCGCCGCACCGCACTCAGCGCGCATTCCCCGGTACGAATATTATTTCTTACCCCGCCACCGAAGCGCTACTCTAGGTTGGCTTGCGGAAAATCTACCGACTCACGGAACTGATACCAGGCCGCCCATGTGCAAACGAACTTATGCTGGGTTTTGCGGATTGAGGCTGTAAGATCCTCCATTAGTCTGATCTCCTCCACCCTCTGCACCCACATCTCCACCGAGGGTGCTCGGGATTGTCTCCATAACGCCGGAATGCATGCCCTGGCAACATTCAACATATGTATCAACAGCGAGCGTTTATAGGTTTTACGTGAGAGTGGTGCCAGGTGGAGGAGATACACCAAGGGAGTGAAGGTCAGTGTCAGTCCAGTGAGATGGCCCTAGAATTATTACTCTCGCTGCGATGTTCGCGATGATATGTAACACGCGTGACGTAATGGGCACAGTCGTCATTTACGCACGTATGCGCACCCGATGCATGTTTTCACGCATGTATGCATGGGTGGGGACTTTAAAAGTTTGTTATGTTTTCTTTGAATTCTTTTTCATGTGTGACCTTCATTTTTTTTTGGGCAACTTAAATTTTTGCACTTAACGCGAAGAAACCCCCCTATTTGATCGCAAAGAGATGTGACAGGTCCTCTTTATGGAGACATCAGGGGTCTCAAAGACCCCTAATGTCACCTAGGGACCCCCAAAGAAGCTGATGAAGCAGAGATCTGCTTCATTAGCTTCTCTCCAGCTTCTGAAGCCGGAGAGTGACACAACAATGCGTTAGTGATGTAATATACATCACTTCCACATTCTGACACCAGAGAGGGGATCGGAGAGAGATTGTGTACCAATCTCCCTCTGTTCTCCTGTCAAAAACCACCATGCTGGTTCCGGGCTTGCACCGGGCTTTGGGGCATTTCTCTGCAAAATAAATACACTGTTATGCAGAATGTTTTATTTAAAAAGCTGATTTGAGTCCTGTTGATAAAACAACCTTGTGAATGTCTTTAAATGTGTGACACATAATCACTACAATTTTTTTCCAGCAAAATAAATATATTGTTATGTTAATTTCTTGATTTAAAAGTGGATGATGTGGGTTCTGTTGACAAAGGGGCCTGGTCAAAGTGTTTAAAGTGAACCTTTATCCTCTTTGACTAAAACTCACATAAGCTTACAGCTCTACATGCTGATATAAAATCATCTTACATTCATTAGATAAACAAACATATTTTTATTTTACTTACAAATTCTTTTTTTTCCACTTCCTGGTCCACTTTGGTGAAAATTATGTAATCATGCCCAACCTGGGAAGATTACATCAGCAGAGCAATGCTGGGAAATCTCATCTGTAATCTCATGAGATCTCAGGGAAATGCATTTTCCTCCCCTGAGAAGACATTGTCACATGTCCTAGTCAAATGTGCCAGAGTTCCAGGAAGTAAAGGGAGATCTAGTAATCTACCCTTAGTTAAAATGGCCACGGTGAGAAAAATAGGGATGAAAAGAAAAATAAGGTATGCAAAAAAAGCCTGCAGTTATCTAGAAGTAAATGTTTGTAGATTGTCATTACTAGACATTTCTAAAGGTGTCTTTGTTATTATGTTGAAGATATGGGTAAAGTTCCTCTTAGAGACTGTGACATTACTCACGACAATAATTTTGAAGCTTTTTACAATTCAATAAATATACTATGCTGTTTGTTTTGTTAAAAGCTAGCTGATATGGGTCCTGTTAACAAAGTAGCCTAGTTAATGCACTTGAACGTAGTGCACATACTCACTACAATATTTGGAGGTCTTTTGTAAGCAAAATCAATGGGCACTCAGGCCCCGTTCACACTGAGCGATTTATCGTGCGGTAATTCCGGCGATATTGCGGCTTTTTACCACGCGATATTGCTCTCCAATGCATGGCAATGGGGCTCTGTCCGTCGCTGTCGCAGGTCGTGCGTCGCTACAGCAGGACCCTTTTTGGAGCGGATTTTGCCACGATTCTAGTTTGCTCAATGCAAGCATTTGCGCGATATCGCGCAAAATGCATATTGCGTGACAAACGGACGATTTGCGAATCGTTCAGTGTAAATGGGGCCTTATGTTGATTTCTAGATTCAAAAAATGGCTAGTTTGGGACCTGTTGACAAAGAAGGAGAACTACACAGGAGCAATACTATTCAAAATTTCTGGCTGTTGTCATTGAAATAAATCACTGTACATTTTATTTATAGTATATAATTTTATCTATATCATTTTTTCTTATTATCTAAATTATAACTTTTAGCTTTGTTAATTAGACTGCATCAGGCTGTTCTTGCTGAAAAACTGGTCCAGGGATGCCATTTTTGCCCCAGCACTTCACTGCTCTCTTTGAACTCCCCCACAAAATTAAAAACACTACACATAAACAAATGCATTTTCAACCCAGATTATGGTGTGGGGTCAGTCACACCTTGGCTTGTGTTTTCCTAAAGGGCTTCCAGAGTTCATGGCTTAGTGTGGCTTCTGTCCCCCAAGCATACCAGCTACAAAACAGCATGGCAGGGTATAACCTGGGTTCTATCACTGTGACCAAAGTGCAGGACACACGGTGGCACCAGCTCCAGTGTTGTGCCTCATCCCCCCAGTGTGTCGTGAAGGACATGTATTGTTCTGCCCATTCTTGCTGGACCATGTGTCTGTGGTCATGTAGATGGGTGAAGGAACCTTGACACTTTTCTCTGCCCGCCTACTTGGGTCTCAATGGTTGGTTGTGTAGGTCTCAATAGAACAATATTCACAGTCATACAATGAGTATATTTTTTATAATGTTGATATTTGTCTAATTGCTGTTGTTCTATAAATAATTTTGTCCTAAGGGAGGTTGTCGCCTTGCTTACTCCTCTGATTCTGGTTTTCTGTTAGGATAATATATTTCTTACCCCATGAAAATGATTCATACAGTTTCATGCAATTCACTGTTGTCACTAATAGTGGTCCATTATTCTAATTTTAAGTGGTACATACCCATGTAACATACTGTATCTCACTGGGAGCTCAAGACTTGATTCCATTTATTACAACTAGTTACCCTCATTCAGCTTGCCTGTGACTTCCCACTTCCCCCACCTTAGCTGAGATTGCCTACCTTTGCTACAGATTTATAATATATTATATCAACGTCCTTTGCCTCCTTATTTCCAATACTTGAAATACCACCACCCCTACTATTTCCATTACACATACACATTCACCTGTCATGGTTATCACTGACAACAACAACTTTTTTATAAGCAGGAAAGGACTATTGTTTCACTAAATGTTAGGGGCCTTTATGATTCAGTACCAGTCCCTTCACTGGTACTGGTACCTGATCTCGTGGGACTTTAAAGAAGGGGTCCCCCCTAGTTTTTGCCCATTTTCAAAGGAGTTTAGTTGTAGTAGGTGCCGAGAAACTCATTGGATGCTCAGAACTCTCCTACCAAACATCTATCTCATATGTGAGCTAAGTCACACCTCCTTCCCATGCCCTTTTTGTAACAAAAGCTTGCAAATTTGCTTCAAAATACTATAGGTCCGAAATAAAATGACAAGATTCAACTCCCATAGACTTCAATAGGGTGTGTGTTTTTGTGCAATGTTCAGGGTTTGTGGATTTCCCACTGGGTTTGGTGTACCGAACCTTGCTTGGTTTGCTTATTAATAATTGCTATCCCAACAGAATTTACATGCAGAGGTTGCGATGACTGCTCTTTAAGGAGACACCAACGTTCTAACCAGAACTATGATTCATCATCTGCCTACAGTCAGTGCATACTTGGGAGTGAGTCCCTGATCTGCAATTCATTAAGAGGGGGCCATGTTGCAGTAAGGGTGTGAAAATGGAGGTGCTCTAAATAGATTATAAATATAAATGCTAATAATAGATTAGAAATATTTCTAATTGCGTATTGCAACTTGTTTTAACCCGTTGATTGCCATGATATATACTATAAAATCTTGGCAGTCAAAGAGCTAAAAGTCCAAACTGAAAACAGAAACTTTTATTCACAATTTGGTATATACACACGTGTGTTGCGTTAAAGTATTCAATCTTAAATCTTTCAAAATGATTATTTAAGAAAATATTTTAAAAAGCAATTCCCTATAAATTGAATACATTTTCTTGTTCTGACACCATGGGGTTGATTTACTAACCTTATAAACACACCACGAACATGTATACACCTCTGTAGTGTGTTCCCTCCCAGCATGATTTAGGGTGGAATCTAAACACCTTTGTAGTGTGTACACACCCAGCAGGTGTGTTGTGCAAAGCCAAGCATGAATTTGCAAGGTGATGTTGTGTAAATTAGCTCTATGTTGTGGTGCTTGCGTTGATGAATGCAGGAATGTAAATGCATGAGCTAACCATTTTTGTCTAAATTGTGAAGCAGCATTATATATGCATCATGTGCATGATTTTTCCATATATGGCATTAGTGGAAATATGCTTTTAGAGACTTTTTGGTTGATAAATACGTTTTGCTGTGTAAACATCACACGCACCTAGTGCGTGCGTGTGTTTAGGTTAGTAAATCACCCCCCATATGTTTTCTTTGTATAAATGTTGGGTTTCTGAAGCGGGAAACTGAATGTTAAAGGGTACCAATGTCCTCTTGCAGCGTCTAACTGGATCTTATGGTACAAATTGTCCAATGCCTTTCATACATTGAAGGAAAAAAGCAACAGGAACTTCTATAGTCACCCTGTGGTCATCAATTACAGTTCCTCAAATAATATATACACTGTATACGACAAAAGCGCAAAAGACCTTCATGATGTGTATAAAAAAGACTAAGGGGTCTATTCACTAAGCTGCCGAAGGATCTAGCAGTAGCTTGGGCTGATCCTTCGACTAGCTTTGGCCCCAGGACCCATTCGGTTCAGTAGACCGGAAGGGTTGCTGTACGGTCTATTCACTATAGCCCGTACAGCTCCCGAAGTCAGTCGAGCCGAAGGCTTATGCTTCAGCTAGACTGAGCCGAGGTGAAAGCCGAAGCTGGCCGGGCAACATTCTGCTACTGACTGCTGGGCGGAACCAGCCGTCATCTCACGGCTGGCTCCGGCCACTTGCACAGACAGATCAGCATCCCTGGTTACCAGGTAACCAGGGACACCGATCTCCAGACAGCCCAACTCTCCCGGGAGTCTCCCGCTATTAGATTGCGACTCCCGGCCGCCGGGGAGAGAAACACGTTCGAGCAGAGTAAACCTTTCCCTGCTCTCTTTTTTTTTCTTCTGACATCGGAGCCGTTGGCTGCCGTCAGAATAAAAATAAAATAAAAAATCACCATAGGAATGCATAGCTAGTTTCCTATTGGCTATTTCACTTTGCAATAGCCAATAGCAAACTAGCTATTGCACCCGCCCACTGCTGCTGTCAATCAGCAGAGGGAACCTGAAGTTCTCCATCAGTTCCCCTCTAGTGATTGACAGCAGCGTTGGGCGGGTGCAATAGCTAGTTTGCTATTGGCTATTGCAAAGTGAAATAGCCAATAGGAATCTAGCTATGCATTCCTATGGTGATTTTTTTCTTTTAATTCTGATGGCAGCAGAACCGCCCGGCCAATAGAAAACAGTTGGGCGGAGCTGGCTGTCACTGCTAGCTCCGCCCAATCGTTTTCTATTTTATTTTTGACAATTTTTTTTACTGTTTTTCTATTCTGCTCGGTACCACAGAGGTAGCGAGCAGAATAGAGGAGCCGAATGCCGCTCGGCTATTTACTCACTGCTCTTCGGCATCTATGAGAATAGGCAAGTAGCCTGCCGGAGCCGCTTAGCCGATCCAGATTTTGGATCGGCTGAGTTGAACTCCTTGTGCACTTCGGGTTGGCCGAACATGCTCTTCGGGTTGGCCGACCTGAAGCCACATGAGCAAGCTGATGTACGGCTGATTTCAGCCGATATACGGCTGAAATCAGCCGTACCAGCCGGAAGTGAATAGCCGAACAGCGTTCGGCTCACTTCACTTTGGTCGTTCATTCACTCGGCTGCCTACAGCAGCTTAGTGAACAGTCCCGTAATTGTCTCAAGAAGACAATGGTGGGAGCTGAACGTGTGGCAGCCTGGATAGAGGATCAAGGTGTCCAATATGAGCAATGTTAGTTCTATGTAGCAGAATCAATGCCGTTGTGGAGACTTCGATTCCCACAATGCTGGTGTGTGGGGCACAATGCAGGATCGGGGAGAGAAGCGAGGGATAACCAGCAGGGGCTCAATGCTGTGTAAGTCTCCCTGACAGGTCCACGGCCAAGTAGATCATGTCGGGGAGTTGGTGCAGTATGGGATGGACTGTGTGCACTCTATTCGGCACTGAGCGGCTGTTAGTGACAGGAGAGCCGCTCAGTGTATCGATGGGGCAGCCAGTGAGAGTTAGTGCGGGCAGTCTGGAGATCGTGTAATGTCTGAGATGGATCGAATGGTCTTTCGGAGTGTCAGGCGGCAGCAAGGAATGATATCAAAGATGGTAGGGAGGGCAAAAGGATGGACTGAGCCAGGCTCAGTGTCATATTGGACACCTTGATCCTCTTTCCAGGCTGCCACACGTTCAGCTCCCACTATTTAAGTAAGCCCCTCTATCTTTTTTTCTTCTTGAGGCAATTAGTCTTTTTTATACACATCATTAAGGTCTTTTGCGCTCTTGTCGTATACATATTTTTTGTAGTGTATACAGGTATCCTCCACCTGTTTTCTCAGAGTCGCATACCATCCCTAGCTCATCTTCCTCGGAATACCCTTACACCTTTCACTGCTGAGAGCGCTGTGCATATTTGCGTGAATTACAGTTCCTCTTGTCTACCTTTTCATCACAATGTATGACTGGAATCCTCAAGAGACAGTTAGGATGTTTGAAAAGCATGACGAACGTTTTTGGGGTCCCAAGCTGTGTGGATGTTAACTAACCACATCTGCAGACAATTCCCCTGGTGCTCGGTGTCAGCTATACAGCATGGATGGGGGAATACTCCTTGCTGGGCTATGGTATCCTGACCATGGTGGGTGAGCTGCTGTCATCAAGAACCTGAAAAAATGTGCTCATTCAGCTTTAGTCAGAGATATTGAATAACCAGGAAAATAGTTTTTTTCATGACAGGTTTTCATTGAAGTGAATCTTTAGACAAGGCAAGGTAACTGGGTAATTTAGCCACCCTCCTATAGTGTATTACATAATACAGCATATTACCCATCTTTCCCTCCCTTCCCTGGTGCTTAGTTCGGCCACTGAGTGCTGGGAAAGATAGCTATGTGTAAGCTCCTGACAGGTTTGGCAATGCTCACAAAGGGCTATAAACTGTCTCTCTGTCCTAATTTGACAGTGCCAGGCCAATAAACCAGTGCTGTCACATGGGTGAATGGGAGTGAGTCACATTCAACTCCATACGCATACCCCTAAGTGCCGTGTATTTCTTTTCACTTTCAATGGCTGAACACAGCAGTGGGAAGTGAAAGAAAGGTACGTTCTTGCTACAGAGGAGAGGAATGTTATAGAATTCTGTTACTTTGTGCTACATGAGTTCACTTTAAGCCCATCTCTGACTTTTGTGCCCTACTAAGAAAATAAAATGCACTCTGGCATTACAGAGTGATACAATCTTACCTGGCCCTGCTACATAGCACTCTGTGTACCACATCTCGATATAAAGATGAAATGGTTTTTTTTTTATATTGACTGTGTCTGTGTTTTGTCCTCTTGTACACAGGATGCAATGGTTAGAACATTAGGATGACAACCTGAGACTTAGTTTGGTTTCCTTTATAATTTTATCAATGTCTTTAAATGTCAGTGACTGCCTATACTGTACACTAGATTCAGTATATATTTGAAAAGCCAGTCACCTGTTTGCTTCTTGTTTTCAATTGCACTGAGTGAATGAAAATGTAATACTTCACAATGGCATTTGGCTTATAAGAATAACAAAACCTTCTGTGTGTCTGTTTGCACAGGGGACAAAAAGTAGTCATGGCAAACAATGTAATATGTTCCAGCAACTGAATCTCCCACATAGCACTCTGAGAACATGTTGGGAACCAATTTTGTTAGCATCCAGAACAAATACTTCTGAAGGTCAAGAAAAAAAAGAAATACTATATTTTAACCTTCCTGTACTGGTGGTATGATTATTTTTTTTCTTTCCTTTTTTGTTTAAAAAAAAAAATCGTTTAAACTTCTCGCCGGTTCCGCCCCTCTGCGACGCGGACGCTCGCAAGGGGCGGAACCTGGAAGACGGATGCCGGCATCGCCTGAAGGACACAGTGGGGATCCCGGACAAGGTAAGAGACGCGGCGCTGTATTCCCAGGTCTGGCTCGGGGTTACCGCTTATGGTACATAAAATTAACCCCGAGCCAGACTCGGGAATACCGCCAGGGAGGTTAAAGATTATAGTTTAAGGATAACGGGGATAACTCTGCTACACTTTGAATGACCTGTTGATTATTGTGAGGCTTTAGCTTGCAGGTGAACCCATTATTAAGTCTACGCATTGTAAGTGCATTTTATACTTGAATCATCCATGAAAAAAGGAAAGGTGATTGTCTGCACTATCTAGTAAGCTGTTTTTTTTTCTCTACCACTTCTCTACCACTCCTCACTCTCTCCTAAACTAAAAAAAAACCCATATCTATGTTATGTCCAGAAACTGTATGTGACTGTTGGGAAAAAAAAGCCAGTTGTAGTACTGAAATACTTGTCAGCTATTCTCGGCTCCTTCTGAATGGTCTATGTCCTAATGTCCACTACCAATTCCATTGCTGTGTTTCTATGTAGGGCAGAGCCACTGTTTGGCTGCATCTCTCTCAACCATCAATGTGTCAATACTTTGGGGGAGCCATATAGTATAACAAGGGCTGCAGGTCAACATGAAGTAGATATGTAAGCCAGCAAAAAATTAGCTTAGTCTTGGAATTTTAATTATTACATTTTCCAGGATTCGGATCCGAAAGTCAATTCGGTTCGGCAACGGATTTGGACGGATCAGAAATTTTCATTAAATTTGGATGCGGTAGTATTTACAAATTAATTTTCATTGCAGCATTTATTTTAAACAGTCAGCAGAAACAATATAAAAAAAAAGCGAGGAGTTGCCCACAATTCATACCAGACCCTTTAGGTCTCATAGGAATTTTAAAGGGACATGGGGAGGGTGCTTTGCCAGGGGGGGTACCCTGGAAAAGCACCATGTCAAAATGGCGATAAGGAAAAGGGCCTCTTCCCCACAACCCTGGCCTGGTGGGTCCCCTCCCCGGCAAAGCACCCTACCCATGTTGTTCGTTCCCCCCTTTCCTGCTCTGACAAGCTGCTGGTCGGATTAAGGCACTGTTAGGATATTTTGGTGGACTATACATTTTTCCTACCAGACCTAAAGGTTCTGGTATTAATTGGGAAGATAACTCCACACTTTTCTTTTTTTTACATTGATGTTTAACAACAAAAGTTAATTTAGAATGAAATTCTGAAAACTTCAGATGTATCCGAAATGTTTCGTTATCAGAAATTCAGATGTGTTGGGATTAGTTTTTTTCGTTCAGAAATTCGGATGCATCCGAATGTCCGAATGTTTGAAAATTTATCCGAATTTCAATTCAGAACTCAACACATCGCACATGTATAACATGAAGCAATGCTGCAACACACATTCAGTTCAGTGTGATCCTGCACAAAACAAAGTCAATACTTCACTCTAGCATGTGGTATGTGGAGAATTCAGAGTGTGTTAGAAACGTGTGGTAAGAGCTTCCTTTTTGCACTTATGTGTTCGAGCTTTAATTCCCACCTCAGTTTACTTTATATAGTTTGAGTTGTAACAGTCTATCAGGACAGCACACACAGACACTTTTTAGAATATTTTCTTGTATCCAGCTGTGGCTTGAATACAAGCTCTGGGTAAATGGCAATAAACATCAATATATTTGCAACTGCCTGGCCTGCTGATTGTTAGTTCTCTCCTATCCTCCACAATATCATGGCAATTTACATTCTATGCACAAGAATATTCTTCCATGAACTAGCAATTGTATGAATTCTGTGTGTGTCACATTCAACTACTTAAATGGCAACCCAAAAGTTCTAGTTGGTGAATTATACTACTGTGAGCACTTCATTATTAGCACTGAAGAATCATACACTTAAAGCAGGGGTAGCCAAACTCCGGCCCTCCAGCTGTGGTGACACTACAAATCCCATGATGCATCTCTCTCCGGTAGTCATGTCTGTGGCTCTGAGAAGCTTGCAATGACTCATGGGATTTGTAGTTCCACCACAGCTGGAGGGCCGGAGTTTGGCGACCCCTGACTTAAAGTGTACCCAAACAAAAATGTATCATATTGCAGCTTAAGAGTCCTTAGATGCCATGACTGCATTTTTCAGGCTTTTTCCCGTTATTTCTACATGGTGATCCTGCCAGTAACATCATTATAAACTGGGGCTCCTTGCTCCCAACACTGTTTGAGATTATAATGCAGGAGAGGCAGAAAGCATTGAGCGTTCTGAGCTTGCTGGATTTCTTCCAGGATCAATAGGTATGTTTTGCATTTATCAAACAGATATCACACACATTTTCAATTGCATATTAGTGAGCAAACAAACAAAGTTATTTGTTAGGCTTTACAAAAACTTTACACACACACGTAGAAAACTAAAGACAATGCAATTCTTCACTGTATTGTGTCTACAAAAGAGCAGTGTTGTCACCTTAGGCTGCTCACTTCTAATTTGGACTTCTCCACATCCATAATATGGGGGAAAGTTTAATGTTGTTCACAACAGGGCAGGGTTAATATCACTAGGGTTTCAATGCAGCACAGGTAGTAGTGCACATGAAGTTAAGGGGATTTTGTTTTTATTTTGCCCAGATATACACTTTAATATTACACCTATTGCTTGCTAAAATAGGTTAGGAACAACATGCCGTGTGTTTACCATCAATAGTTGTGTGTTTACCATCAATAGTTAACAGCATTTTGGCAGCTTCTGTTTTGACAAAAGGTAGAGTTACAGTTTCATGATTCTACATTTAAATAATTTACTGTTACTAAAGGATATCTGCAAGGCAGGTTGGCCAAGTGCTGTGCTAATTCTGTGGACTTACTTATTTATTATGGCAGCTTCTGGACATTTATTGAGTTCTTAACCACAAATTAGAAGAACCAGTGCAAGCCAACACAGGAAGTACCACATACCACATATTTATTTATGGAGTTGAGTAATCCACTCCTTGTTGTAAATAATACACTTTTTAAACTAAGTTCATATAAACTCCTTGCTCAATATAAAAACCAAAATATAGTGGACAAATGTTTCATGATTTAAAGTTAATGAACAATAGAAAATGTAATTTGGTTGAATGCTATAATTATCGAACCCACCGTCCATTGTTTGATTTGATTTTTGTTTGTTTCATGGACTATTTCTTGCACGCAATAAGAGGTGTATGAAGAAGCTCTGACAATTCTCAATTATGTTCTCATAAACATTACATCAGACTGGGTCCTGTAACCCTTTCATAATCAGAGCTAATTGAAGTCTAGATATACAGACCAAATTTGGCACTGTCTTTCACGTTTCTTAGCAAAGGTAATACTTCTAGTGGAGCACATTATGCAGATAGGCATTTTTCAAATGTTTTAACCTCTGACACAAATTAAATGTTCATGCAAGTCAAGTGAATATATGGATTTGCCCACAAGATGGAGTTGGTGAGAACAAGTAAACAGTTCACAGTAAAGTCATGCAGTAATGCTATTTTTTTGGGAAAAGCACTTCTCAGGATGATAGCCACATATTCAATATGGAAACTTGTTGAAGCAAAAATAACAGGTATTAGAACAAAGTAAGAGTTCTTACTTCCCTTTGTGCACTTGTATTGTAATGGTAGCAAATCACTCTGGATCAGATGACAACTGCACAGCAGGACTGTAGAGAGATCTGAGGCTTTTGCCCGTGGAAATATGGATGTCCCGTATTGCTGGGAGAAGGTAGAAGTATGGCAGGGGGAAATCCACCAGACAGAATAATATAACTCTTACCAAGATCTAACAGATCAGCAAGATTACCACTGTGAGTTTGATGCTGGAAAGTGCTGTCAGCAAGCACAGGCAACAGGCGTGAACTAACATGGAACCACAGTTGCTTCAGCACAGGTGTGGATGTGAACACCCTTCATATAGCTGACAGACATGTGCACCAGCAAAAAATTTGTTTAGTTTAGTTTTGAAACAAAAAAAAAATGTGTTTCGTTTCGTTTTGATTCGAAATTTGCATTATTTCGGATTTCGGATTCGGGTCCGAAATTAAATTAGTTTCGGACGAAATTCGTTAGCGGTAGTCCGGCCGAAATTCATTTATGGACAAAATTCGTTATTGGACGAATTTCGTTGCAGCAAAATTACATTAGGGGAACAAAAAAAAGCCTGAGGTTCCCCCCCAATTCATACCAGACCCTTTAGGTCTGGTAGGAATGTTAGGAGAATGCCAATTCAAAAGCAAAGAAAAACAACTTTATCCATTATTCTCCCTACCCTGGATTAGAACCTGCGACCTCGACAATGGCAAACCAGTATTCTAACCACTAAACTATTGCATAGAATATTTAAGCATAGAATTGTTGTAGAGGGAAAATGTTGTAGTAGGTGTTGTAGGAGAAAATTAAAGTTTGTGCACATTATAACACATAAAAAACCCGAGGTGTCATCTGAAAAGAATTATGACACCTCGGCTCACAGACCTGAATAGCATTCAGAAACTCATGAATAGTATTCGGGAGTTCCCGCATGCTATGTAGCATTTGACAGCTGAGAATGTCAAATGGGCGGAGCGAGCCGTGACGTCATGGCTCGCTCCGCCCATCTGTTGACATTCGGGCTGAGCAAAGCGGCTACGCGTTTCGAAGAGCACATCATCTTTTTCAAGCCAGGGAGTGAGGCGAAACGCGTAGCTTCTTTGCTCTGCCACATCACATCGTATATACGCCGCTTTGCTCTGCCACATCGCATACACCTCCGTTCCTTCACCCTCCACCGGCTTCATCCCTTAGACACACCGCTCGCTGTCTCGGGCCCACTGCTCGTGCCCTCGAGCGGTGTAGTCTCATCACGCCCCCCAGCTCTCCTAGCCGCAGCGTACATCTCCAGGCAACCACTCCAAACAGCTGCTTTCCCCCTGACACCCGCCGCTTGTCAGCGAGTGACTCCGCCCCCGATCCTCCCGGCGTCCAGGCTCACAGCCACTGTCCTCATCCAGACGCCTGTCACAATTCTGCAGGCTGCCCCACACAGCTCAGCACCCGAGCTATAGCCCACTTTTCTGTCTACATCCACCAAGCCCTCCTCTCACTGTGCAATCAGCATTTCTCCCCCCCTACCCAATACCCCTGCCACACACAGCATCTGGACACAGGCTCCCACTGACACAGAGCCCCCCTCAGGTCCCCAGGGCAGTAACATACCCACACACCCCCATCTGCGTTCACACATTTTGGAGTACCCATCACTCCCACCAACCAAGGACTCCCATCCATCCACCCCTCGCCGATGATAACGCGCCAACATCCACTTCTTGGTAGTAACGCTTCTGTACCCCTTTTTTCTGTTCCTCGAACACTTTCATGATATCCTGTTTTAGGGTGGCTCCATTCCTTTGCAGGGCCTTATAGATTCACCCTTCTGTGTGCCAGTACACTGCACGTCACCACAAACACACAGACACAGCAAGGCAAACCACTCCCCTGCTTCTTGCTTCCCTTCCTTCTCCAAACTAGTAGATAGACAGCTGTGATCTTGTACTGCAAAGGAAGTTCATGGAATTGGAGCCGAGAGAGTTGGAGTCAGCTGTTCAGACACATGATGACTGTAAGGGCTCATTTACACCGGATCCATTTTTTAATAGATGTTAATGGAAGGGCACTGAAACATGAATGGGTGTGAATGGGACTAGTTCACACCACTCAGTTCTGTATTATTGGGCTGAAAAAAATAGAACATACACTACTTTTTTCAGTGCAATGTAATGCAATGGATCCAGTCAGACCCATTCATTTTTTGGTGCCTTTCCTTTAGCATCCATTGAAAAATTCATCATAACGCAACAGATCCGGTGTACATTGGCCCTTAGCGTTTAATACTACCTTAATCTACATATCCCAGACATGAAGTGGTTAAACTAGCTTCCCATTTCTGTCTGTATTTGGAGTCTATAGATGTTTATTTTTACCTTTTTTTTGTCCATGTAGGTTACAATTTACTAAACTCCTCTTGTTGTCACACAAACAGGCCAATGTATGACAAGCAAAAGTGGCTAAATAAAAACTACACTTGAACAATAATCAAAATAATTCTGGATCCCACCTGTTGCCTTAGATCCATCTCACTTCTTGTTTTCAGAGTTCACAGAGAATCTGTGAAGATAACAGGGATGGTGGATAAATTACAGACCTTCAAATTGAGAAGTCATTGCCTACGTGTGCCCAGCTGCTCAAATGAATTTTCAGCTGCTGAAGACCTTTCTAGAAACACTGCTTTCTGTTAATAAACTTTTGTAAACAACCACATAGACTCTCATCTGGCCGCTAGACAAATAAGCTGCACAAAAAATGAAAGTTTTGCAGGTCTAATGTCCGTAGGCAGCACCAAGAATCCACAGCTGCTTCAGCGATGACAATTTGAATGGCAATTGCTACGTCAATTGGCAGAAGCTGCAAAATATTACTGAGTTATAGCAGCTAAGAGAAGAAACAGTAATCTGTGGTGAAAAGATTGTCTCCTTTTATTACCAACATAAGAATTCTGTCATGGATGATATCGAAACTTATAAAACTCAGTAACACTTACTGCATGTAAAAGATTGAATTTTGAAGGCAGAATCACATCACAAAAAAACATATTGTATTTGCATTTAGTTTAGATTATTTACAGAATCTCTATGGCAAGCACGTTTAAGATGCATTCACCATGCATTCACACTGTGTTCTTTTTGACTTGTATAGAGGCATAAAAGCAATGAAAAAATGGAATTTAAAAGAAGTACATGATGATTTTCTTCCACTGTAGAGTATCCACAGTAAGAACTGCTAAAGGATAAATGATCAACATTTTGGCCCAGGGAAACCTGACTGACCTTGAGAGGTCGTGAATAAGGATGAGCAAAACTGACAGTTTTTGCTTTGCTTAAGTTCTATTTCCACCTTTGTAAGTGATTAGCATTTATTTTGGTAATGTAGAGGTGCAGTGATGATGTATACATGTGCACATTTTAATGCTCACATTGCAGTCCTACTTTATTTTTTATATAGTTTTTATTAGGCTTCAATCCTGGAAATTCAAAATTTTCTCCACAGGAAATTCAGTCTTACATCAGGGTTGGATTGTAAAGCATGCTGTAAATAGCTGCCTCCCTCCCTCCCTCCCTGTGATTCTGTGTAACGTTCACTAAACACTTTACAAAAACTTTACACACACACGTAGAAAACTAAAGACAATGCAATTCTTCACTGTATTGTGTCTACAAAAGAGCAGTGTTGTCACCTTAGGCTGCTCACTTCTAATTTGGACTTCTCCACATCCATAATATGGGGGAAAGTTTAATGTTGTTCACAACAGGGCAGGGTTAATATCACTAGGGTTTCAATGCAGCACAGGTAGTAGTGCACATGAAGTTAAGGGGATTTTGTTTTTATTTTGCCCAGATATACACTTTAATATTACACCTATTGCTTGCTAAAATAGGTTAGGAACAACATGCCGTGTGTTTACCATCAATAGTTGTGTGTTTACCATCAATAGTTAACAGCATTTTGGCAGCTTCTGTTTTGACAAAAGGTAGAGTTACAGTTTCATGATTCTACATTTAAATAATTTACTGTTACTAAAGGATATCTGCAAGGCAGGTTGGCCAAGTGCTGTGCTAATTCTGTGGACTTACTTATTTATTATGGCAGCTTCTGGACATTTATTGAGTTCTTAACCACAAATTAGAAGAACCAGTGCAAGCCAACACAGGAAGTACCACATACCACATATTTATTTATGGAGTTGAGTAATCCACTCCTTGTTGTAAATAATACACTTTTTAAACTAAGTTCATATAAACTCCTTGCTCAATATAAAAACCAAAATATAGTGGACAAATGTTTCATGATTTAAAGTTAATGAACAATAGAAAATGTAATTTGGTTGAATGCTATAATTATCGAACCCACCGTCCATTGTTTGATTTGATTTTTGTTTGTTTCATGGACTATTTCTTGCACGCAATAAGAGGTGTATGAAGAAGCTCTGACAATTCTCAATTATGTTCTCATAAACATTACATCAGACTGGGTCCTGTAACCCTTTCATAATCAGAGCTAATTGAAGTCTAGATATACAGACCAAATTTGGCACTGTCTTTCACGTTTCTTAGCAAAGGTAATACTTCTAGTGGAGCACATTATGCAGATAGGCATTTTTCAAATGTTTTAACCTCTGACACAAATTAAATGTTCATGCAAGTCAAGTGAATATATGGATTTGCCCACAAGATGGAGTTGGTGAGAACAAGTAAACAGTTCACAGTAAAGTCATGCAGTAATGCTATTTTTTTGGGAAAAGCACTTCTCAGGATGATAGCCACATATTCAATATGGAAACTTGTTGAAGCAAAAATAACAGGTATTAGAACAAAGTAAGAGTTCTTACTTCCCTTTGTGCACTTGTATTGTAATGGTAGCAAATCACTCTGGATCAGATGACAACTGCACAGCAGGACTGCAGAGAGATCTGAGGCTTTTGCCCGTGGAAATATGGATGTCCCGTATTGCTGGGAGAAGGTAGAAGTATGGCAGGGGGAAATCCACCAGACAGAATAATATAACTCTTACCAAGATCTAACAGATCAGCAAGATTACCACTGTGAGTTTGATGCTGGAAAGTGCTGTCAGCAAGCACAGGCAACAGGCGTGAACTAACATGGAACCACAGTTGCTTCAGCACAGGTGTGGATGTGAACACCCTTCATATAGCTGACAGACATGTGCACCAGCAAAAAATTTGTTTAGTTTAGTTTTGAAACAAAAAAAAAATGTGTTTCGTTTCGTTTTGATTCGAAATTTGCATTATTTCGGATTTCGGATTCGGGTCCGAAATTAAATTAGTTTCGGACGAAATTCGTTAGCGGTAGTCCGGCCGAAATTCATTTATGGACAAAATTCGTTATTGGACGAATTTCGTTGCAGCAAAATTACATTAGGGGAACAAAAAAAAGCCTGAGGTTCCCCCCCAATTCATACCAGACCCTTTAGGTCTGGTAGGAATGTTAGGAGAATGCCAATTCAAAAGCAAAGAAAAACAACTTTATCCATTATTCTCCCTACCCTGGATTAGAACCTGCGACCTCGACAATGGCAAACCAGTATTCTAACCACTAAACTATTGCATAGAATATTTAAGCATAGAATTGTTGTAGAGGGAAAATGTTGTAGTAGGTGTTGTAGGAGAAAATTAAAGTTTGTGCACATTATAACACATAAAAAACCCGAGGTGTCATCTGAAAAGAATTATGACACCTCGGCTCACAGACCTGAATAGCATTCAGAAACTCATGAATAGTATTCGGGAGTTCCCGCATGCTATGTAGCATTTGACAGCTGAGAATGTCAAATGGGCGGAGCGAGCCGTGACGTCATGGCTCGCTCCGCCCATCTGTTGACATTCGGGCTGAGCAAAGCGGCTACGCGTTTCGAAGAGCACATCATCTTTTTCAAGCCAGGGAGTGAGGCGAAACGCGTAGCTTCTTTGCTCTGCCACATCACATCGTATATACGCCGCTTTGCTCTGCCACATCGCATACACCTCCGTTCCTTCACCCTCCACCGGCTTCATCCCTTAGACACACCGCTCGCTGTCAGGCGGGAGCGAGCCGTGACGTCATGGCTCGCTCCGCCCATCTGTTGACATTCGGGCTGAGCAAAGCGGCTACGCGTTTCGAAGAGCACATCATCTTTTTCAAGCCAGGGAGTGAGGCGAAACGCGTAGCTTCTTTGCTCTGCCACATCACATCGTATATACGCCGCTTTGCTCTGCCACATCGCATACACCTCCGTTCCTTCACCCTCCACCGGCTTCATCCCTTAGACACACCGCTCGCTGTCTCGGGCCCACTGCTCGTGCCCTCGAGCGGTGTAGTCTCATCACGCCCCCCAGCTCTCCTAGCCGCAGCGTACATCTCCAGGCAACCACTCCAAACAGCTGCTTTCCCCCTGACACCCGCCGCTTGTCAGCGAGTGACTCCGCCCCCGATCCTCCCGGCGTCCAGGCTCACAGCCACTGTCCTCATCCAGCCGCCTGTCACAATTCTGCAGGCTGCCCCACACAGCTCAGCACCCGAGCTATAGCCCACTTTTCTGTCTACATCCACCAAGCCCTCTTCTCACTGTGCCAATCGCATTTCCCCCCCCCTACCCAATACCCCTGCCACACACAGCATCTGGACACAGGCTCCCACTGACACAGAGCCCCCCTCAGGTCCCCAGGGCAGTAACATACCCACACACCCCCATCTGCGTTCACACATTTTGGAGTACCCATCACTCCCACCAACCAAGGACTCCCATCCATCCACCCCTCGCCGATGATAACGCGCCAACATCCACTTCTTGGTAGTAACGCTTCTGTACCCCTTTTTTCTGTTCCTCGAACACTTTCATGATATCCTGTTTTAGGGTGGCTCCATTCCTTTGCAGGGCCTTATAGATTCACCCTTCTGTGTGCCAGTACACTGCACGTCACCACAAACACACAGACACAGCAAGGCAAACCACTCCCCTGCTTCTTGCTTCCCTTCCTTCTCCAAACTAGTAGATAGACAGCTGTGATCTTGTACTGCAAAGGAAGTTCATGGAATTGGAGCCGAGAGAGTTGGAGTCAGCTGTTCAGACACATGATGACTGTAAGGGCTCATTTACACCGGATCCATTTTTTAATAGATGTTAATGGAAGGGCACTGAAACATGAATGGGTGTGAATGGGACTAGTTCACACCACTCAGTTCTGTATTATTGGGCTGAAAAAAATAGAACATACACTACTTTTTTCAGTGCAATGTAATGCAATGGATCCAGTCAGACCCATTCATTTTTTGGTGCCTTTCCTTTAGCATCCATTGAAAAATTCATCATAACGCAACAGATCCGGTGTACATTGGCCCTTAGCGTTTAATACTACCTTAATCTACATATCCCAGACATGAAGTGGTTAAACTAGCTTCCCATTTCTGTCTGTATTTGGAGTCTATAGATGTTTATTTTTACCTTTTTTTTGTCCATGTAGGTTACAATTTACTAAACTCCTCTTGTTGTCACACAAACAGGCCAATGTATGACAAGCAAAAGTGGCTAAATAAAAACTACACTTGAACAATAATCAAAATAATTCTGGATCCCACCTGTTGCCTTAGATCCATCTCACTTCTTGTTTTCAGAGTTCACAGAGAATCTGTGAAGATAACAGGGATGGTGGATAAATTACAGACCTTCAAATTGAGAAGTCATTGCCTACGTGTGCCCAGCTGCTCAAATGAATTTTCAGCTGCTGAAGACCTTTCTAGAAACACTGCTTTCTGTTAATAAACTTTTGTAAACAACCACATAGACTCTCATCTGGCCGCTAGACAAATAAGCTGCACAAAAAATGAAAGTTTTGCAGGTCTAATGTCCGTAGGCAGCACCAAGAATCCACAGCTGCTTCAGCGATGACAATTTGAATGGCAATTGCTACGTCAATTGGCAGAAGCTGCAAAATATTACTGAGTTATAGCAGCTAAGAGAAGAAACAGTAATCTGTGGTGAAAAGATTGTCTCCTTTTATTACCAACATAAGAATTCTGTCATGGATGATATCGAAACTTATAAAACTCAGTAACACTTACTGCATGTAAAAGATTGAATTTTGAAGGCAGAATCACATCACAAAAAAACATATTGTATTTGCATTTAGTTTAGATTATTTACAGAATCTCTATGGCAAGCACGTTTAAGATGCATTCACCATGCATTCACACTGTGTTCTTTTTGACTTGTATAGAGGCATAAAAGCAATGAAAAAATGGAATTTAAAAGAAGTACATGATGATTTTCTTCCACTGTAGAGTATCCACAGTAAGAACTGCTAAAGGATAAATGATCAACATTTTGGCCCAGGGAAACCTGACTGACCTTGAGAGGTCGTGAATAAGGATGAGCAAAACTGACAGTTTTTGCTTTGCTTAAGTTCTATTTCCACCTTTGTAAGTGATTAGCATTTATTTTGGTAATGTAGAGGTGCAGTGATGATGTATACATGTGCACATTTTAATGCTCACATTGCAGTCCTACTTTATTTTTTATATAGTTTTTATTAGGCTTCAATCCTGGAAATTCAAAATTTTCTCCACAGGAAATTCAGTCTTACATCAGGGTTGGATTGTAAAGCATGCTGTAAATAGCTGCCTCCCTCCCTCCCTCCCTGTGATTCTGTGTAACGTTCACTAAACAACAGCTCTGCCTCTGCAAACAATACACTTTCCTGGGGGGGGGGGGGCACTATGAATACTAATGTATGGGGAGTGGAGAGCTCAGTTGTAATATGTACACATTGCTTGAAAACACAGAGGCAGCCATTTCCATGAGGAGATGAAGAGGAAAGCTAAAAAAAAAATGTACCGTATTTGCCGGTGTATAAGACGGGTTTTTAGACCCAAAAACATCGCCCGAAAATCGGGGGTCGTCTTATACACCGGGGATACTGTATGTAGCTTCGGCTACATACTGTATACCGCGCTGAGCCAAACAGGGCAGGCTTTGTATTCATTAATACAAAGCCTGTATTAATGAATACAAAGCCTATGTCTGTGTTCATATACAACTGCACATGCGTGCTTCATGTACACTCACTGTACATTACTAACATATGTTTTTTAAAAGTACCTCCACAAAGCTGGATGAGGGCCCCACACTACAAGGTTTAACTGCTTGTTTTTGCCTAGGGTAACAAAAAAAGTTATACTCACCAAGTCCTCCAAGCCAGCTGGCTCTTAGACCGGTCCCTGGAGGGTCTCTCCCCCTCCTCTGCAACGGTCTAGGAATCCTTGAGTCATCATGTCCTATAGAGTGTATAGGACATGCGGTTGCTGAGGCACATTCCATCACTGCATTGAAGGAAAGAGGCTGGAGGGATCGCTGACGGCTTTGTGGATTGTTTGAGCAGTTAACCCTTGCAGGGGTAGCCCCACTGAAAGGGTTAACAAAATGTCTGCCCAGAGTTCTTCTTTAAGGAACCTGTGTTAAAGCAAAAATAAAGTAACTGACTCTGTCTTTAACTATACCACAATGCACGTGCGTTAGGGTGCCACTCAAACTGCACCAGAACACAGATTGCATGTTAATATACCTTGTGGCAATACGTGTGTTTTACCACGTTTCCACATTGCATAAGTGTGAATCGGCTCTTAGTGGGAGAAAAAGCAGTTAGCTGAGTTTCTCTCAAAACCTCTTCTTCCTTCTCTCAGACACAGCACAGACAATTTTCCACAACTGATGCAAATTTGCTGTCTTCTAAGTTCTCCTTCCCTTCTTCTAATCTCGCCATAGCCCCTCAAACTGTCATGGAGGACTCTAAAGAAATATTTAAGCGCACGATGAGTCACTTGCTGCACGAGGATGTGGAAGAATTAATTTTATCAGATGTTGAGGAAGAGAGCACCAGAAACATAGAGGGTGGGGACATCAGGCATGCAGCAGCAAAGTCAGGTGCATTTCTGAAGCTGCAGCTTACTATTAGCAAAGAGAAGTCTGTGGATGAGGCGTTAGCAGACAATACATTGGTGCCAGAGATTGGAGAGGAGGAAAGTGAGGAAGAAATTCAACAGCTGTGAAGAAGGGCTTTTTCCAGGGGTAGCTTGCTGCCAGTCAGTACTGCCTCATGGGGACAAGCCCCTGCTATCCATAGAGACCCTTTGGAAAGCTTACACATCTACTGCCGAAAGCACCTTTGAGATCTCCATTCTCTGCTTGCAGCACATCAGCAGTGGTAAAACTACCAGTCATTTACGTACAACATGCATGAGAAACACATGAATCTGCACCAAAAATCTCAGTGGGAGTAACACCTCAATGATCAGCAGCATAAGACCCACATTCTTCCATCTATTTTTTTTCTCACTCCCTCTACAAGATCCTCCAGATGCATCCGCTGCAACATTTATAGCCTTACGAAGGGAAATCCCACAAAGGGTTTTGGAGAAGCTTACTCTAAAGGTGCCCACACACCTTACAATTTATCTGCAGATTTTCTGTGGTCAGATGGAAAAAGTGCAACAGATTGGCCCAGGTGGAGAATACTCCATCCACACAGTTAAGTGTAGATGGAGGAATCTGTTGCAACTTTTCCATCTGACCACAGAAAATCTGCAGATAAATTGTAAGGTGTGTGGGCAGCTTTAGGCACGGCCTAAGGTCATGTAGGAAAAAGGGTCAGCACTTGGCCCTGCAGTGTAGGACCAAGCTTAGGCTTGAACCTCAATATGTCTCCTTATCCCATCCCACCATCTCCAGCATCATCCTTGACTAGACAGGTGTCTCCGCTGCAGATGCTGGAGCTGAAGAAAAAAATGCTCCCCAAACACCCCTATGGCCAGTGTCCAGTCTTCCAGCTTGGCAAAACTGCTGGTTATACCGCTGATCCCATTCCAGCTGATGTAGTTGAAACCCTTACATGAGTTTATGGCATGTGCTGCACCACAGTTTTTTGCATCAGCCTGTGAAAGGTAATGTGTCCAATTTGCTGGACAAGACAACAACACATGGTGCTAAAAACATGGGCAGGGACTTCTCCTTACATCTGCACTGGGTAAATTTGAGGGCTGCTGTGAAGAATGCAGAAAGGGTCACACCACTGGAACTGGTGGTGCTACTGTGTCTTACACAGCTGATGCAGACACTCTTCGAAGTGAGGACCCCATGAACTATTGGGTGTCCAGGTTGGACCACTGTCAGATTGCACAACTTGCACAGTGCACACTGGAATTTGGAATGCTGTCTGAGAGCTCCTTCAACATAGCCTGCGGTTTTGTTACAGAGAGACACATATGGCTGTCCCTTAACACTGTGGACTGTCTTGTATTAATTAAAAGGGAACCAGTCCTTAATCAGTAATGATTAAAAAACGCCTGCAGCTGATGCTTCCAACTACTTATTTTTTAAATTTTTTTTATCATTACGAGCTCTTGCCACCTCTCTTGGTCTGCCACTACCACCATTACCAGCTTCTGCAAACGCTGCTGGATTATCACCATTAGTACTGCTGCCACCTCTCCTGGCCTTTTCCAGTGCTCAGGCACTATAAAGTTGCAAACATAATTTTTCTGCAGCTGCGCCTCAGCTGCAAAGATTTTATTGTTTGTGTCAGGGTAAATCCTGAGTTGTGCCTCCAAGTTTGCAGCCAATGTCAGTGCTCTGGCACTGTAAAGGTGCCACACATAATATTTCAGCAGCTAGGCCTCAGCTGCAACATTTCTGTTTGCTGCAGGGCACATACTTTATTGTATCTTAAAATTTGCAGCCCATTTCAGTCAAATTTGTAAACTCAGTATGCTTCTGATTATTTATTTTGATTTTGTGCTAATTACCATTTGTTGTATAGAACTCTGGTAGTCTCATATAGAGGACCAGTGTTTTTATTTATACTATAATACCTGGTCATTCAAGTTCTTCTTATTTAACATGTAAATAGGTGTTAAGTCAATATGTTTGTGTGTGTGTGTGTGTGTGTGTGTGTGTGTATGTGTGAGAGTATTTAAAACAGTGGTTCTCAACCTCTATAACCTCATTACCCACATTTGTCCTTGGTCATTAAGTCACGACCCCAAACCGTACCACACTGGAATGAACGGTATTGTGGTACTGCATGTTCTAGTACAAGTGATCAAACTGTGGCAGGGAGGTGTGCTTGGGGTGCCATTCAAATAAATGGCAATGCAATGCACCTCCAGCACCAGAAAAAACAGTAGGTGCGATTGCATGTTTGTTTGTGATTAAAACACTGATAGACACACACAACCACAGACACAATCTCACACACATTCACACTCCCCAAATTTTTTTAGGGGCTCAGTGTGGGCTGCTGTGCTCTCACAAAGCTTCATCCATATGTGCATTGCTTGTACAGCTTCCTTGCAATCCCTGTAGAGCATCTTCCTTGCATCCCAGAATGTGATGTCCCTCCGTTCACGCAAAGGAGCTGTAAGCAATGTGTGTATGGATGAAGCTCTCTCGTGGCCATACCCCCAGCTTGGCGCCAGGCAGCAAATTTTGAATGGCTGCTTGGGAGGAGAACTGACACTGCTCTGCTATGCGGAAGACTGAGGAGCCTCTCGCCTAGTGCACTGGAAGGCATGCGGCGACCCACTGAACATGGGGTCGCGACCCACTTTTGGGTCACAACCCACCAGTTGAGAACCATGGATTTAGAATATGAAAAATATGCTATTCTTAACTTTAGGGTTCTGTGTGTTTGTCAGATTTTGGTTTTGCTGTACAAACTGTATACCATACAAATCTGTTGCTATTGTAAGATTCATAAAAGCTGGAAGTCAAGGATAACATTTTACATGTAAGCAACAGTATAATTTCTAGTTTTATGCAGTCAACATGCTACCTTATTAAGTCTGTACAGTTTGTTCTTGTACATAAAGCATTCACAGTTCTAGAAGTTTTATTTATAGCTAAGGGTAGAACACCAGAAGACCAAATAAAACAGCATACCGTAATTAGGAAAAAAACAACAACTAGTATGAACAAAATACTGTTGGTGTGGTCAGCCAATACTTTTGCAGATATGATTGAAAGTAACCTAGCTTTGGTTGGAGTAGTTTACCTGTTACTTTATAATTGCTTCAAAAACATTTACATTCTGTACATTCATTAATATAAATACTAGCATCCTTTGCTGGTAAAATGAACTGTAAGCAGTAGTGGTACACTAAAAAATAAAGAACAAATAACCAGCTAAAAATTTCACATTTCCTCCAGTAGAGGTGCACCAAAATTATTGTTTAACCCCTTCGTGACGGGAGACATACACTGTACGTCCAGCCACAAAGGGACCAAATGACTTGTCACGTACACTGTACGTGACGAGTTACTTGCTGCTTTAGAGGGCTGTTAACCGCTGAGAATCAGCTTTTAACATTCATTAATGGATGCCCTTACTACAGAGGCATTCATTAATGAAAGGGTTAACAAATGTATTTGTCCTAAGTGAGGCGTTAGACACACATATGTCATATAAATATGTAGCCCTATCTGTCCTCTAAAAAACAATATATAATATGTGTGGGTGCACTTTGTAAGAAAGTATATTACTGACGTGGAAGAATCACACAGCAAAAATGTCAAAAGTGTGTCAGTCATTTACGAACAGAAACTAAAAACAAGCTCAGTCATGAAGGGGTTAAACCTGTGGAAAGTAGAAGGCTCATAAAATGCCATCCCAATGCTTTCACAATACTCAGCACATCTCTACTTTCTGTGACAGTACTTGTGTCTAGTAGCCAATTGCTAGACCCGAGCACTGTCACATAAGCAATGTCACACGTTACATGTCTGTGACCCGCGGGAGCTTTTCACCGACACAGTCATTTTGCCCTGCATGGCAAGGTGAAAGTGTCTCTTTGAAATGTATAAAAAGGTTAGTGGTATAGGGTTTTATATATTAATAGAGAAATAAGTAAATAACAAGGAAAGAAGCCAAAGATAAGTCTTAAAGCCATATAAAGTTCTGGCTGGAATGAAGCGAGAGAGGAGGAGAGGGGCATGTGTGAAGTCGGAAGAAAATATCAGAAAATGAGAAAAGAGAAATATGAAGATACCAGCTAGAAGAGGTCCATTTAGCACAGACTTATAGCATGTCATTACATTTTGTGAGGTCATGAGCTGGCTTCCTTAACCATAAGACTATGCACATGATTGTATCTGTGAACAAGTGCATTAACCAGTTAAGGATATAGGATGTACAGTACCTCATATGTCCTATAGTCCCTCCCTATTGGGCACATGCCTGTGAGTGTAAATAATGGGAATTGCTGTCAGTTTGAAAGCTGAGGTTCTGGTCTGTGTAATAGAGCCGCTGTCAGAAGCTCACCTTTTGTGGATTGCTATAACATTTTTCTATAAACGTAAGCTACAGAAAACCTAAAGAAAAATAATAAATAAAAACTCCTTGTTATGTCTAACCAACCCCAATTATTTTTTATTCTTCTGCTTTCTCCTCATTGCCATTTTTTACAGCTTTTTTTAACACCATTCATAAAACATTGTTAACGCTTTGTTTATTATTTATAATGTACCATTAAGTGTGTGTAAACCCGTGTGTAAACATCCATTTAGATCTGGCTGCCCATGGACTAACATTGGGCTTCCGATCAGAAAGTCTGAAAAGGCCAACCTGATCAGAATGCCTGTGTGAACAGCTTTTTTCAAGCTTTATATTTCTTTTATTTTAACCTGGTGATCCTGCAAATAACACATTTCCTTCCTAGGGCAATGGTGCTCACTCACTGTATTGTATCAACAGAAGCACATCTCACCCTTTCCTCTTTTCCATAACATTGGGAGAAGGGCACAGGGAATTAGGATCTCTAAGGATTTCTGGCAGGATCAACAATTATTTTTTTGCGCTCGAACAGATGTAACAAAATGTTTTCAATGGTACAATTAACAGACCAACAGGAAACAAATACAAGAATATCATTCTAAGTCTTTACATACACTTTAACACACACATGATCAAAAGCTCTTTGTACAGGAACCATACTTTTACTGTTATGATTAGGGACCATTCTCACTTTGCCATGCTGAAAAAATGTAACGGGACAGATACATGTAAATGGGTCTTAAATGTGACAAATTGCAAAGTAAAAATAGGTACTTTGTATTTACACTGTTTGTTTCAAAATAATCACTGGTTTTAGAATTATTTTGGCGTCATTACAGTATCAATAGTGGAAATGATGAAATGGAGCTTCACTAATTAAGCTTGGTTAAAAAAAGAAAAAAATACTACCAATGCAGTGGAGCTACCCCCATACTCCAGGGATTATCTGCTGATTTTTGTCTAGGGGTTCGGTGTAGAGCACTTTTACTTACCTGATCCCTGCTCCTCGAGGGATCAACGCTCACCTCTCTCCCCTCTGCTCTGTCTTGTTGACTATACCTCAGCATCCTCACATACAGTATAATGCATTCCTTTAAATGTATAGTCACAGAGGGAATATTGAGTCTCTAACAAACATATGTCAAATTCCTTCACTTAATGAGGGCTTGGCTACAAATGCGTTATTGAAATATGCTAGTAAATCGGAGAGTACGTTAGCATCTAACTACAACAGAATGTATAAAATAATCCCACGTTCTTTATGGTAAGCTCAACAATTTTTTTTACCTGGCTTTTATTATGCTGTTTTGTTTTGAAAGACCCTGGTATTACAGGTACACTCAGCAGGAGAAAAGCTGAGAATACTTTTAACATCTCTGTCAAAAAGAAAGGCAGCACTCTCCTCTTCCCTCTGCTGCAAATGCTTATTATATAAAATATATGTATACTCTTTACTTGTTTAATGTATTTTTATCTGCACCTACATTATATGTGCTTTTACCAGCGTGCACTTATACATTCCTATTTATTCATGTTAACATATTTTTTTTTTCATTTGGCTTTTTACATTTTGTAAGCATTTGCTAAATCTTTTATTTAAATGATTGCCTTTTATTTTATGCATTTACAGATTTTAGCTTACATGAATCTATTTAAATTCTTTAACTTTTATTGTTATGCATATTTGCTGTATTAAGCACTGTATTAGAAGCAGGTGCAAATTGAGCCTGGGGATCACTTTGTCCTCCTACTACAGCAGTTGCAATTAAAGGAGATTTTAAAAAAATCTTATTTTGGCTTATGATAACTAACTGATATAGTATTAAAGTCGTTTTGGTTTTATTATCATTACTATTATATTTTGGCTTAGGAACTGATACATTCTTAAAGTACACTAGCAAATGTGTGATTGCTCAGGAACAGAGCAAGTTTATAGAGGGTAGTGGTGAGCTGAACTTGGGTTCAGTTCGGGGCAGGTTCGGTGAACTTTATTTAAATCTGAACCCTTTTGAAGTCAATAGGAACTGAATTAATGATCATTTTCTAGGCTAAAAGGCAAGGTATGACAAAGGTAAGGTTGACAAACAAAGGGGATGGGTAGCTGAGCAGTGCCCTGGAGGACATTTACAAAAAACACCCCAAAACATTTGGCTGGGAGCAGCAATTTTTATAATGCTTTAAGGAGAACATTATAAATACACAATTCCTTTAAATAATGTGCTTGGTGGATATCATGAACCTGCCTGTTAGGTGGTGCATGTGTGGAATGTATACAACCTAGAAAAACTAACAGCAAAACTGACTAAAACAAAATGCAGTTTAAATTGCCAGCAAATGATGCTGGCAATGATTACTCCTCTCTGTAAACAAATAGCCTGGGGAGTCCTTTCATTTATAGAAGTATAGCAAAATATATAGAGCCCCCAAATTTCATAGCCTATTCCGGGCCCTTTGGGTCTGGTATGAATTTTTAACCCCTTGCCGTCCGCCCATTGTAAAAACACGGACGGACGGGGGATTCTTCCCGGTGGGTGGACGTACCTGTACGTGATTTTTTTTTCCTGCTTGCGCAAGCAGAATCCCGCTGGGAAGGATAACAGCCGTTATGGCTGTCTCATACATGTATGACCTCGCATGGTGCGGCCCCCCCTTAGCTGCCGCACCCCCCCTCCTTTGCCGCTGCCGGTTATCCCGGGCACCGATGTCCCCCCTGCAGTGCCTGGGACTGAGAGGAGGAGAGATCAGCATTTCTCACCACTGATCTCTCCCCTTTCTCTCTCTCTAAAGTCAGAAGTGATGTGTATTACATCACTTCCGCCTGTAGCTGTCATTTCTCTGACTGGGAGCCAGAGAAGAAGCTGATGAAGCAGATATCTGCTTCATCAGCTTCTTTGGGGGTCCCTAGGGGACATTAGGGGTCTTGGGGACCCCTGATGTCTCCATTAAGAGGACCTGTCATTTTTTTTTCTAGCTATCACATTGGGGCTTTTTATCCCCCAATGTGGTAGCAATCAAGTTAAGTGTAAAAAATAAGTTTAAAAAAAATTAGTTTAAAAAAAACCAATTAGAGTCTCATTTTAAAACCCCCAAAAAATGTTAAGTCCCCCGCCCCGCGCGCACGCACTTATATACGTAAATACGCGTCGGGCGCGCCTACCTGCAAAAACAAAGATTCCGCCACACATATTACATATCACCGCAAACGTCGCAGTAAGAGCAATCATTCTAGGCCCATCAATCAATGATAACATTAAACTGATGATCGGTAAACGAATTTAAAGTGTCGCCTATGGCCAATTTTAGGCATGGTAGTTTTTTGCGATTTTGTGGGTGCACGCAATTTTAAAGCTTGACATGACCCCACTTTTATATTTTACCAAAAAATTGGATAATAATAAATGTTTTATAACATAACATAGGGAAAACAGTTTTTTTTTTTCAAAACGTTTGGTCCTTTTTTTGTTATATAGTAAAAAATCAAAACCCCAGTGGTGATTCAATACCACCAAAAGAAAGCTATCCCCACAAAATGGTTTAAAATTAATTTCAGTACAGCGTTGCATGACTGAATAAATATCAGTCAAAGTACCACTGTGCTGAATACTGAAAAATGGCCTAGCCAGGAAGGGGGTTTAACACCACGGTCAGCTAGTGGTTAAGGGCAACCCAATGCAAAAACAAAGTGCCCCCATATCATACCAGGCAAAAAGCAAAAAAAAAAGTGAATCTGCAGAATCCATTACCAGACTCTTTTCTGAGCATGCAGTTAGGCAGGCTGGGAAAGGAAAAGGGGAAAGGCGAAGGGGTGAGCATGTGCCTCCCTAAAGCATTCCAGGTTACATGCTCCCAACATGGGAGGTGCCTCCCCTGGCAAAGCACTTTGCCTCCAGGTTGATGAAGACAAGGGCCTCTTCCCCACAACCCTGACCCAGAGGTTGTGGGGTTCTGTGGGTGGGTGGAGGGTAATCAGAATCTGCAAACCCACTTAGAACTTAGGATGTCCATTATTTAAAGACAAATTCTTTTTTTTTTAAAGTCCAATGCTGCACATCCATCTTCAATCAGATCATCCAGTGATATAGAACCTTGTCATTCACAATGAACGAAGCTCATTGACTGAAAAAACTTGCCAACCCGCCCAAACTGATGGCCACTCACTGAATGACAGCTCCCCAAGATGTAATCTGTAATGTAAGAAAAAAGGGTCGGGGTAGTGGTAACATCATTGACTAAATATGGCCTTGGCCTTTGCCATAGTTAGTCAATGGTGTCACCATTATCCCTATCCCTTTACTTATGTGGCAGGGGATTCCCAGCCATGTACGTAAATGAGCCATGTGATGTCAGTGGTTGTAAGGATGCAGTGGGTGCAAACAATGGCACTGACCTGATTTGCTAACCTGCCAAACACGCCATGCAAAAACATGCCTGAATTGCCCGTGTACGCGCGCAGGCATATTGTGCAATAGCGTGTTAATAGACGTGAATCAATGCTGGAAATGCACACGCCTGTTAATGCTGTTAACATGCGTGACTGGCACTTTAGCATCTACATGTTAGGAACTATTTCAGGCTATAGTTTAAAGGATTGCTTCATGGGGATGTTCAATAGTATTATTTATGATTGTGGAAATGGAAATGGAAATATATTGCTTATTGTAACCTGACATTTTAGTTTAAACTGCTTACTGTTTCTAAACCACTTCTAAGGAGTGGAAATATCTCATTCTAACATTTATCATCACAATGCACTCGGCCCACCACAGTGGCTTAGGGGTTAGAGCTACTGCCTTACAGCACCTGTGTCCTTGGTTCAAAACCTGCCTCAGATGACATGCACATGGACTTTGCATTTTTTCCTGTGCTTGCGTGGCTCTTCTCTAAATACCCCAAACCCCCTCCACCCCACACTCCAAACACCAACATATAGGATGGTGGTCAGGGAATAACTTTGCTTAGTAATGTAGCAACACCCTCCTCTTCTCCACCTCTGCTCTGGCTATAGACTGTTCCTCAAGCCTAATGCAGGTCTGTGAAACCTTAAATTGCTGAAGTTCATGGAAGATGAGGCTGTGGGGACCAGTCTAGTGAGGAGTCAGCGGCGGGGCCGGGGTCAGTTAAGTAAATTTGCTTTACGTCAGCCCTTGGGGTCCTCACCTCTAATGCATGTGTATGGGCCCTGCATTAAACATGAAGGCATCAGCCATTCTTAGACCACCGAAGCTCATGCGAGAAGAGGCTGCAGGTACTGGTCTAGCAGCCCCGAGGGAACCAGTAGGAGAAGGGATCAGGTAAGTAAATCTGATTTACTTCAGTCCCATAGAAATTTTTTTTTAGCTGTGGCAGCCCCACTGCAAGGCTACTTTTTCATGATGGGCTTTATAATTTTCATACTCACACAGAAACACAAGCGTACATTTGTAGCAATAACTGTTTTATGTTCTAAGATGTTTCCAAAATTTTAACATAGCTGTCAAAAATCTGATTTAAAAAATGCTATTTTCAATCATTACTTTATTCCATATTAGTCTTAAGGTATTTCTCTGTGAGAAGCTAAAGAGAGCATTTAAGACGTACATTTAGGAAGTTATCGTGTAATCTGAAGCACTATCTGTTTCGACACCCTTTACAGTGCAGTAGAGATTTGTCTTCTAATTGAACAATAAAGCATCCATTGTTGTAAATAATGGAATATTAGTCTGTCAAGGGTCACGGCTTGAATCTCATTCTTACACTAAGAAACTTTCACAGGGCTTGTCGTTGCCAAGAGCATTAGTAAATACAAGGGCATTCAGAGCTATTGAGCTGTTCACCCTGCTCTTCAGATGTGCAGTCCTTGTGACAGGGATGTGCCTGACAGCCTCTACAATGCACAACTTGTACAAATGTGGCTGATTTATCATCTAACGTTCCTGCCATCTGTTTTCATATTGCTTCCAGCATAAGATAAGTGGCTCTTGACCATGTGCTGCCGAGCTGAGAAGATTGCAAAGTTCATGAGTTGGCACAATTTATGATAAGGCAGAATTTTTTTCTCAGGGCATCAGTCATCTGAGCAGAACTCAGAACGGACGGTGTCCTGTCCAGATGTTTTCCTATACTGAGAAGCTTTGATTGCTTAGAGGATGCTTGGTCAGATCCCTATGACTTTCACTGGCATCACATCCTTCCATAACCTGGTATTTTAGCTGCACAGATTTTATTTTATTAAGATGGGCTATTTCTTTCTAATAAATACATTTAATTCCTTCCAGTTTAATATTATATTTGGTGAATCACATATTTGCTTCTCATGTACTTAAAAAAAACAAGTCTTTTTTTGTGTGTGGAATACAGATAATCTGACAACTGAATGCTCTTTAAATACTGATTGAAGGTTTTTGCTGGGAAGCATTTTCCTTATTATTGTACTTGGGTTGGTAGAAAGCATAGAATATTTAAATGTTTTTACTGACATATTTGTCAAGTTGTGGGAATTTATTTTTACCTGTCTCTATAAGTTAGTAAGAATTACTACACATTAAAAAATATAGTAATTAGCATTTGAATGATGATTCACTTTGACTGGTGAACCATCTAATGAGCTGCAATGTCTATAATTAAAGTAGATGAATGACATTTAATTTACTAAAGTATTTCATATCATAAACTATTGCCCGCCTTCTAATAAAATAACTGCTTTTATTGCTTTATATCCTTTGCTGCATCATTGCTGATGATTTCCAGCAGATTCCTTGCAGCCACTTCCTATCTGGATGCATGTACCCCAGCAATGAATGCATTGGGAATTTGTCACTGATGGTGACAAAATTCAGTGAAACATGCCTGCATGTTCTCCCTGTGCTTGCATGGGTTTCCTCTGGGTACTCCAGTTTCCTCCTACACTCCAAAGGCATGCTGGAAGGTTAATAAATAATGAATAATGTGTTAAAATGGCCACGTGTAATCTCTATCAGAAGCCCGTGTGATGGCAGACAATGCAGAAGCACAATTGGGAGACATGAACAAAGCACTGTCACTCTATAATAGTAAATGCCTGAACAAGGATTCTTATGGCGGAATTACCAATGTTAATGAAAGCTGCAGCTTTTTTTTTTTCTTTTTTGATTTGATTCTTCACTGCATTCTGGATATATTTAAAATCTGCCTCAAGGGGATATACTATTTGCTTTCATTTTAAATTTCCGTGTACATTCCAGTGAGCCTATGAGTACTTTAATAAGTCTGCATGAATGGATTTCTGACATGTCACAATACACAACAGTGTGAGTGAAAAAAAAAAACCTTTTATCATTAAAAAGTAGTAATTGAGATCCAAGTGATTGTGTCTAAGCACAGTCCCTCAAAGTCTGCCTGAGGAGAATTGAGGAGAACTTCTGTCAAAACAAAATCAATACTAAGGTCTGACTGGCACAGCAAAGGGCTGTAGGGTTTCCCGGTGGGTTCTGCTTACATGCCCATTGGTGGTATAGTTTAACTGTGTGCAGATGTGTTTAAAAGATCAAAAAATATTCTCCCATTCAGGGAGAATAACCTGAAAGCATTTGTAGTATAGTAGATGATTTTCAAATAGATTGTGTTTATGATGATTAGATAGCAAAGGTGCCTTACCTGGTCATGCTATATGGCAAATATAATATATTATAACGTTATTATATTATAATGCCTTCCCCAAAAGGCATTTTCAACACTTCTCAAAAAGTTTTGTAGAGTAGCCACATATACTATATATAATATATATATGTACTAGTGAAGCGGTTCTGTCATGTGTGTAGTGAGATAAAGGAGTTACCGAAATTGAGCATTGGAACCGGACACGTTTAATAATAAATAGAACATTTTCACAACATTGCAACACTGCATTTGAAAGCCCTAATAAAGGAAGCCATTTGGAACCCCCAAAAGGCATTGCCCATTTTGATTTAAAGCTATACTTCAGGGAAATGGCAAGACTGCCCTTGCAGTGGGGCTTACCTCTGCACTGCAAGATTGAAATGCTCATTTTTGTCTAGGGTAAAATTACAGTGATATTAAAGTCAAAGGGTTTTTAAGCTATTTCAAATGCTGATAAAATCACTTACAATGGATGCAGCTCCTTGATATTTAAAAGTTTTAGCTTCCTGTAGAATCAGCTGGTCCCCTAAGGAATGGCCCTGATATTCTGTTTAAAGGTGGTTCCTTTCCCTTGCATGTTCCTGTGGAACCACCCTTGTGTGCGTCTCCATAAACACACAGGCACAGCAAAGCAAGACACTCCCTCACTTCCTGTTTCCCCTTGCTCCTTCCATTACCTTCTCCTAGCTAGTCTATGGACAGCTGCTGGAGACTGCACTGTTCCTTGTGATCTTGTATTGAACAGTAAGTTCAGGGAAGCTGAGCTGAGAGAGTTGGAGTCACCTGCTTGAAAATAGGATGATTGTAAGTGCTTGGGCAAAAATGTAAAGAAATATTTTGCTGGACTATGTATATTCATCTGATCCGATTCAAGATTGAGCGTTTAATACTACTTTAGCAGTTTTATTTACCTTATCTCTCTTCCCCCTTGCAGCCAGTGCTCTTCTCCTCCCTCCCACATTTTCAGTTACAATGCAATATTGCTGGTCTTGTATTGGATGACATTGAAGTGTGACCGACAGATGGAGCATCATAGAGAAGCAGATTCAGGGGGATGATCACATGTAGAGGAGAACGCCTGTAGAAGTGATCGATAAGGTAAATAAAAATCCTTTTTAACGAACTCTGGGGAAAATTTTTTCCCCAACTATAAGTTTGTTAAGGATAATGGCATAGTTAATGACAATCAGCACGGGTTCAGGAAAGACCGTTCCTGCCTGACTAACTTGCTAACTTTTTATGAGGGGGTAAGCAGAGATATGGATGGAGGGAAGCCGGTAGATGTGGTATACCTGGATTTCTCAAAGGCATTTGATACGGTACCACACATGCGCTTACTTCACAAGCTGAGGGCTATGGGCATAGATGAGGTGGTGTGTACGTGGATAGAGAACTGGCTACGGGAACGTGTCCAGAGAGTATCTGTAAATGGCACCTTTTCGGACTGGGCTAGTGTAATGAGCGGTGTGCCTCAAGGATCTGTGCTGGGTCCGATACTGTTCAACCTATTCATTAATGACATAGTATGGGTTGGACTTGATGGACGTATGTCTTTATTCAACCCCAAATACTATGTAACTATGTAACTATGCAACTATGTATAAGGGTTAACTGCTCCTTTGTGTCTAGGTGCTAAATAAAAGTTATGCTCTCCCAATCATTGATCATTCAAACTGAGCCGGCTTGCTTTTAGACCGGTCCCCAGACTAAGAATCCTTGTGTCACCATGTTCTATAGACGTGGGGAAGCTGAGGAACATTCCATTTGTGCAGCTGAGGAGGGGACCCGCTTCAGTGACAAGAGAAGCAGGGGGATCGGCTCAGCAGTTCAGCTGAGTATAACTTTATTAGCAGCGATCGGCTGAGTCGAACTCCTCTGCCACCCGATGTACGGCTGATTTCAACCGTACCAGCCTAAAGTGAATAGCCGAACAGTGAACAAAGTTTTTTTAAACTATTTGGGACAGTTTTTCTTTGAAAATAAAAAAGATCAGGAGATATCACCAAATGAAGGCCCATTCAGTCCTGAAAAAGGAGGTATAATTCCACTGAATACATAGTAGTTGCAAAGATATGTACAGTTTTACTAACACAAGTTGCAAAACTGGGTTTTAAGCAATAATTTTTGTTTTAAGGGTTTAACACAATAATGTTGAATATTGAGCACACAATCGTTCAAAAGGAGTCAGCAGTGAGAAACAGTATCACCCATATCACTTAGAAATTTTAAATGCAGGGGCATTTTTTTAGCAACAGCATTATTTGTAAAGGACAACTGCGGGCAAACTACCTCCGCACTGCAAAGTTAAAGTGCTCATTTTGATCTAGGACCTCTCTTCCCCTCTACCCCCCTCCACAGTGGTGTATTGTCCCCCCGTTTCCTCACATGTAATACAATGTATTAGATGTGATGACTCACATGCTATTAGACTGCTGGAGTGGAGTGGGAGAGAGGCTGTGGGGACCAGTCTAGCAGCCTGGCATGATCAAGAATTGGGTGAGTATATATTTTTTATTTTAGATCCTTGATCCACTTCAAGTTTGTCATTGGCTTGGAGTTGTTCTTTAAAACAACCAAAGAAAGAGGCCCACACACTGCCCAGATAGGTGGTCACTGTGCCCACTGCCCACCTCATACTTCTTTTCAGCACAATAATTCTACACAATACTTATATACTGGGGTTTACATGAGGCACATATTTTTAATTATAAAAACACTGTTTATTTTGTACAAAGTTAAAACATACTATAGCCTCATATATGATCATACATAAAAAGTTAATAGTTTAAGAGCATAAAAAGCTCCTCCTTGTTTAGGGCTGTAGGGGCTCAATTTGTACAACTGGCTGTAACAGAATCCTGAAAATATGGATTGCAATCTATGTACATATACACTTTAACCTTATCTGCCTGTACCAGTATTCTGGCAAAACATTTGCCCCAACTGTCCAAGCAGGCAATTACCCTGCATTGCATGCCTTGGTCATATGCAGTAATGTACAATCCTGATGACTACTTGGAGGATGGATGTGCAGTCCATAGCAAATTATTTACTATTTTGAATAAAATGCTGGCTTTACAGTATAACACATTCTTTCACAGGTAAGGCTCTATATGTATTGTAATTATGTATTTTGTTTGTTTGAAGGTCAACTTTAAAGCTTTACCTTTTATTATATTTAATGTGATTATACAAAATCATTTGTGCAAAACCAACTTTTTGCCTTCCTTTGCTATTTAAGTAACTGTTTAATGGTCTGTTTTTATTTATCTGCTATACATGAATCATCCTCTTATTATGATTTTCAATGTACTGCAATAGTGAAACAAAGAATGACAACACTAAATAATTTTGCTATTTATTTGTATAGTATCGTGGAACCTGAAAAACAGTTTAAACCTAGAAAATAAAACGAAAATGAAACAAAACAAGTAGAGAGATTGAATTGGAGAAATGTGTTTAGTTTGAGGAATGAGAACATCCATTATCTAACAACGTCCTGATCTGAATAGGTCTTATTCATGGGGCGCAATGATTTCCCATCTTGCAGACGTGAGTCAGTTTGAATGACAGGAGTGGCCTTGGGTATGTGAATAATTCTCTGCTAAGCCGCAATTTGTTTAATAGGCAAGATGTATGCAGCCATCCACAATAAAGCAGGTCACTCATGCTTGGTATTAGAGCCTTCCGTTCAGTGTGCATAAAAGCATATCTTCAGGGTTAGTCACTTTCAAGGGTGTGTATTGTGTGTAAAGATTTTATTTCTGATCCAAGAATTCTGATAAAGGTTTAGGACCGCAGTGCTGTCAGCGGATTTATAAGGAGTTATTGACACATTGCTATAGCTATAGATTGCAATCATAGCATGTGCAATTTAAAGAAGATCCAACATACTAAACACAGTTCTGAAAAGGTAACAATGTAAACTAACAGACTACTATATTGTAAAATACGCATACTGCCTATACTTAATATGAAATTTTAGTGCACATACAGTACATTTGCAATTAATGTTAAATGTTAGTAACTCATACGAAACACTGTGGGGTCTATGCACTAAGATGCAGAAAGATCTAGCCGTAGCTTCAGCTGATCCTTTGGCTAGCTTCGGCCCCAGGACCCCTTCGGTTCAGCGGAACCGAAGGGCTGCTGTACGGGCTATTCACTATAGCCTGTACAGCTCTCAAAGTTGGCTGAGCAGCTCAGCCATGCCGAAGGCATATGCCTCGGCTCGACTGAGCATCAGTGAAAGCCGAAGCTGGCCGAATGGCTGGTCATTGGCTGGCCGACAGCCTGCTTCTGAAAGCTGGGCGGAGCCAGCCGTCATCTCACGGCTGGCTCCTGCCACTTTCAGAGAGATCAGCGTCCCTGGTTACCAGGTAACCAGGGACGCTGTCATTACACACTGAGAGCGGCCTCTCCGTGTTTTCAGTGTGTAATGACAGATGGCATTCCTGGTTACCTGGTAAGGAGGAACGCCATCTGTCCTTACTCTCCTGGACGCTCTGGGAGTCTAATACGACTCCCGGCCGCCCGGGAGAGAAACACTTTCTCCCAGAAAGGTTCACTCTGCTCGGCGGCATTCGGCTATTCACTCACTGATGTTCGGCATCTATGAATCTATGAGAATAGGCCGAACAGCATCGAGTAGCCTGCCGGAGGTTCGGCTTAGCCGATCCAGATGTTGGATCAGCTGAGTCGAACTCCTTGTGCACTTCGGGTCGGCCGAACATACAGAGCATGTTTGGCCAACCCAAAGCCAGCCGAAGCCACCCGATGTATGGCTGATTTCAGCCCTACCAGCCTGAAGTGAATAGCCAAACAGCGTTCGGCTCACTTTGCTTCAGGTCGTCATTCACTCGGCTGCCTACGGCAGCTTAGTGAATAGATCCCTAGTTCTCATCTTGGACTTCAGAAAAGTTACTGTGTATGAGTACTTCACCAAAAGACAATTGGGCAGGGCTGACACTACTCAGTACACAAAAGGAGCTAAGGAATTAATTCTGGCACATCAACAAGTATTTTTCACTACAGCAGCTTAGTGAATAGACCCCTGTGTTTCTACATATGGCTGGGTACTTCTAAGAAATGTTCCTGTCACCCTGTTGAATCTATGCCCACAAAGAATTATAGCAGTTCTGAAGACAAAAGGGGGTCAAACCTGGTACTAGCAAGGTGTACCTAATAAAGTGTCCAGTGAGTGTATATTATACGTCACATAAAGTATACAGGATCATATACAGTTTGAGAAATAAATTGTAAACCTTAGAAACCCTCAGCTTATTAATTGTGATTAGAACTATATCTAAGTCAAAATACTGTAACCTAACCTAAAAACACACATTTTGCATTGCTTTATATTTGTTGATCAAATCCATTAAATATAGGTTTCATTTATGGAAAAGTATGTGAACTTTTAGCTTAATGAAATATTTAAAAGAGAACAGTTAGAGTCAAGCAATCTAGTCAATGAATCCGGCGATTTAGTGAATTTAGTTGTGGTCTAATTCTGCCCTCCAGTATAAATTAAAAAAATATGCATTCTGTTTATAATTAAAAAGAGAGAAGTATAGTAAGCAATAGAGTACACCGCTAGTATCTGAGTATCCAAAAACAAGTAAATACTTTAGTTTTATAATGCACAGGGTAGGAAATTAGCCAACCTGTGTTTTGAATACATCCATTTACGGGTTTGGGTGGAATTGGTGCAATGGACGAGAAACCTTAAACCCTGAAGGATTTTCATGCATAGATACCTTGTTTCCATGCCCACTTTCTAAAGCTAAAAAGACAGTCCTTTTTTTCGCAGCTAGACGTGCAATATCTAGACACTTGAAGTTTGCACAAAGTCCCTCACTACTGGAATGGGTAGACTTGCACATAAGGTATCATGAGGATCCCAACAGTTTAAATAAATGCCTGCTTCTATTTATACAGTGCCCTCACTGGACCCTAATCACATCCTGTGAATATGGACCATTTATTTCCTTTCTCCATTACCTTTCTCTTGGGATTTCTATAAAATTTATGTGGTGAGCCTTGAGGGATAAAAACTCCATGCTCCTAATGGATTCCTTAATTCCCTCCCTAACCCCTCTGTCACGTCACTCCCCTCCCTCCCCCCCAAACCTGGATAACTACTACTTTTGTACGACTTTCATGTCTTTTCTTGAAGTTTGAAAATTACACGATATGGCCAAGTCATTTAAATTTTTCTCTAGTAATCCATCTGCCTTTTGTTACTACTAAAAATACACTCATAAGGCTTGTATAAATATTGTATGACTGCAGCCATTGACTTTAAAAAAGATAAAATGATATGTGCATTATACAGACTGTGTGACATTACCTTTAGTTTGCACATCTGTATTATTGTGCATGTTTCATAAACTCAATTTGAACAAAATAAATAACAGAACTTGACTGTCCTGTCACCCTGGTGTCCTATCTTCACTCACTCAAAAAACTAAGGTGGCTAAAGAATCTTCATTTCTAGGTGTGTTGAATGCTGGTACCGATGGCTTCACTCACTGTCTGGTATAGCACTACTGTGTTTGGCCAGTCAGGCATTCCGCATTTGCATTTTCTCACAAGGAAATTGCTTGAAGGAGAAAGCAGAGAGGTGTTTTCAGCAGTCTGTTGCTGTTTCTTTTTAGTTGAGTCACAGGCTGGAGGCAGGTAGGGGACCTAGGTGTGTTACTTAACTGCAGTAGAGAAAAGTCAGGTCACCAGGCTGGCTTTGCTGTGTGCCAGGTCTTTTGACATAAACACAAATCCTTTGGCAAGTAGGACAGTTCTCATATATGTATGTCAGCAGTGTATTTCCCTGCTCTCTGGAGTTTAGTTTTCACAAACTACTCACATTTTGCAAGTGCTGGCATTCCATGTTAAGGTGACTTTCCTTTCTTTCTTTGTGCTTACATCTTTGGTATAAAGTGGCAAAATATGCTAAAATTTGCTTCCTATTTATAAACTTTGTTTTCAAATACAACAAAAGAAATACACCATCACAAACTTTGTATATTTACTAAGTTGCTAGGTTTAGCAATACTGACTTCATGAGCCAGTGTTTGCAAGCCTGAGATGTCTGGCTTGGGTATGGAAACTGAATGGTGAGAGACAGAGTTAATTCTGCATGTATTTTCCTCTTAAATGCTCTGTGAGTCTCGGTTACATGAGATCTGACATGAGCTAATATAAATGTTTCCATTTGCATTTGGGCTTTACATTTCACACGACCTACTAGCTTGACTGAGTTTGTCTATGGCCTTAAGTAGCAGCATTTTGTACAGTGACATCAATTCCACTAGCACTTACAGATAGATGGATACTCTCATTACAATATATGATTCTGAAGACACAAAGAATAATTATATCTGCACATTCTGGAGTGGGTGAGACTGATTATTGCTGTGAATTCTGGAGGGGGTGGGTGTTGATTATCACTGTGAATGCTGAACTTGGTAAGACTAATCATCAAGCCAAGGACACTCTTCTGGGAAAAGTACAGGACCTTTATTTATCTGACCCAGATACCTTCATGTATTAAAGACACAATTTCTAAGCCAAGTAGTTCAGTTCAGCTCCAATAAGCACTCATAAATGTAATATCACATCTGACTGTCTCTTCACCTCTGCTATATGCCAGGCAGTCGATAATCAATAGATTTTCAATGACTTCTTTTTACTTGTCATTGATATAATTGCTCTGTATTACAAGGTCCATAAGTCAGCAGAACAGGCTAAGCCCTTAAACACTGTAGGGATAAGATTAGGTTCAGAAACATAATATATACTCTGCAACTCTCTATAGTCTTAGCCGGAGCAACTCTGGATGAAAAATCACTTGACCTGAAAATAGCAACGAAATTGTATATGGTTATACTAAGCATTTGCTCTGGCCTTTTCACCCAATAAATAACAAAACCATAGCTAAACACTATGAAATTGAAAAATCGAGTAGAATTTTAGCTCAAAAATGGAAACCAGGAGATTGCCCTTGAATCAGGTGGTAGGATGAGGTATATGGCAAAAACCTGCACCGTGTCACAGATGGTGATCTCAGGCTTGACCTCCCATGTTTGGATTAAGTACTAAACAAGTGCATGAACTAAATTAAATAAAAATGCCTCTACGCTAACCCTTACTAATACTCACACCCTAAACTATTGCTAATACTAAAAAGTACCATATAGTTATACAGATATATTATTTATAAAGTGTGGAGCTATTATTAACCTCTCAGCAAAATTCTTCTGAATTGTCATACGTAAAAACAAAACATAAATAAATCAAATAATTTGCAATTTTTTTAAATTCATTTATGTTTTATTATCACATAAAATTACCTTTTGAGTGCAAACTAGTCTTTAGGTTGTATTTAAGTTGTTAAAGTTAGTTTGCGCTAACACCACCTATACTATCAGACACATACAAGGCTGTTCATTTATTTATATTTGCTGGATTTGTCCCAGGTTCAGACCATTTGGCTTGCCAAAAGAAACCCTGTACAGAAAATAACATACCAAAATGTAGCAGACATTACCTTAACTTAATTATTTTATCATATCCAGACCTAAGTTGGGCCATGTGCAAATAGGGCACTTCCTTGCCTTATCAACATTTCATACCCCTCCATTAATTAAGCTTACTAGAATGGATTGCAAGAGCAAACAATATTATAGAATCAAAAAAAACTTGGTAAACTCCCAGCTTTTTCAAAGGTGATGGTGTATTTGCTTCCTATTGATGTGCAGGTGATCAAAACTCGGAATGTCACGGATTATTGTTTTCCTAGTTTTGTGAAAGGGAAAAATCTATGACGGGCCATGCTTAAGCCACCAGGACAACACTGTGCACAGAAACACAAACAAAAGGTTAAGGACATTTATAGCAGGTGATCACAAAAACACCCAACTCCAGCACCTTTATCTGTTAACCATCAAGAATTTTAGGAGACTGGTAGATCTGCAGTATATGATAACTTAAAAAACCTCTGTGGGTATGGTAAGCCTGCTGTCACAGCTACTTGATTACCTACTTGGTAGTTTAAAGCTAAACTTCCGGCATATAGACAAGATACAAATTAAATCAGCTCTCTAATTATTAATACACATGTAAACATATTTTTAATACAAGCAGTATAAGTAACTAAAAGTGACGTGGTACCAGCCTCTTACTGTACAGCAGAGCTCAGAGAAGGAGAGGGAAAAACAGTACAATAAGCCAATTAGGTGTGCTGCAGTACAAAAAGCATGCTGATAGAAGGAAAGAGCAATGCGAAAGAAAGAAAGAAAAGATCATGAGTCTGCTGCTTCTCGTTTAACAGTCTAGCCAAAGGGTGTGCTGGGGTGGGGACCTGTAAGTAAAAGCCAAAATGCAGATAATAGTAAGATCAGGACCCCTGCCATGCAGAACTGTGCTGTGTGGCAAAGCTGTGTAAAGCACAGCAAAATAAAGAAACAAAAACATTACTTTATGTGCAGTTTTAAGCACCATGAACAGTTGCCAACTGATGAATAAAATAACTTCCTACATTTACCAATATTCACCCACAGATTCTCACAACGTTCCAGTCAGAAATATGAAAATATCTACTAGACTATTTGAGGCACATTCTCCTTCCTATTTAACCTTGTGACGTTTGATTAAACAAGATTTGCCCATCAGTTGCCTGTTTGATAAATAAAGTTTCTGTCGACAGAAACTTTAAGGGTGGATCCTGTCAAGTCTTTAGGGTATCTAGTGGGTGAATATTTACCATGGAATCTTTGATAACTAGACACCCTAATGTGTGGTGCATTTAGTGGACACAAGTGCATTTTAAATCATCAAATAGCCGCTAATGTTACATGGATAGTAGTGGCTCTCCAGGCAATAGGATACTTAATTCAGGAAACTCCTAATGCCAGCCAGAAAAGACTGACACTCCTATTGCTAGCCAGAAGATACTGTAACTCAAGACAAATAAAATCCAATAGGGTACCAAAGTCAATTTTGGCCAACTTTAGCAAATATATTTTGTAGTGTCACCAAACATGGTAGCTGGATACATTCTATGGATCATATTTGTCCATATTTTTATCACTATTTTTTAAGTAACATTTTCAACATTGCAGTCAGGAATACTCCATAGTAAACATATTATGCCAAATGTCTTGTCATATCTAAATAGCAAATTACACCCCTGTGTGTTAAGCTGACATGATTTGAATTCTGTTAATAGGATTTAAACCCTCTTAAGTTATAATGTACCCCATGTACTTTAAATACATGCTATCGAGTACTGGGTTTTATCCTTGTTGAACTTGATAGTACGTTTTTGGCTTGTTCTATAACTTATCCTTGCAATGAACATCATCGTGCAGCTGTTTTCCTAAGACCGCAGTGATCCTACCATCTGCTATGATGTAGATGCCTTCATTGCCTCCAAATGTTTCTACATTTTCTTTTATGTTTGCTGAAATAACATCCCTTTCACGTCTATAGTGCCCAGGCAATCTGCATTAGATTTGTATCATTTGGGATGTTGGCAACGCAGGAGGCCATGGCATTTTAATTTATGAACTTGCCCTTTATTACTTTGTTTAAGTAAAACCTATAGTCAAACTATATAATCACATATGATGTAGGTTCCCCATGCCAGGAACACTGGGCTATCTGTTTTTTTTTTTTTTAAGTATCCACTAGAACATTTTTAAATATCTGTTAAACCTGCCAGTTGAAGCATTGTGTAGGCACTTCCTTTAATAGAGTGGCAAAGCTCTTCCTTCACCAGTGAAATCACTGCAGTGTTATCACCCTTTGCTGCTGCTGTAGCTGCTTTGATGTGGGCACCATTGATAGCTCTATCAGTGAATAGCCGCACTTAGCCCCAACCACAGCCATTTACTTTGACAGCACATTGCTCTGTCTGCAGGAACTTCTATAAAAATAATGTTCAATCCCTCCTGCCTCCTCCAGCACTGTCTAGCAGGGTGCAGTTGAAATCCTGCTTCAGCTGCATTTGCTATAATAAAGAGGTAAATTAAATTTAGGACATTCAACATGCCAACTTGCATTCATAATGCTTGTTTACTAAAGATGCACCGATACCGCCTTTATGGCAAATCAGGAAGACAGGGGGACAAGTCATTACCCGCCACCAGCTTCTTCACTGGCCAGAAAGCCAGCTCCATGGTTCCTTATCAAAATATTGGTACTTGTACTCAATACCGAAAAACCGGTATGAGTGCATCCTTATGTTTACCACTCTGACAGGAAAATTCTAGAGCAAGGGTAGGCAAACCTTGGCCCATCAGCTGTGGTGAAAACTACAAATACCAAGAGGTATTGCAAGACTCTGACAGCCACAAGCATGACTACCAGAGGAAGATGAATAATAGGATTTGTAGTTTCACCACAAAGTTTGCCTATCCATGTCTAGAGGCTCTAAATGGATTTTAAAGTGTCTTAACAACAGAGTCTGACATTGCTGTTAAAAGACTCTTTCCCTTGATGTGGATATGGTGACAAGACACAGCACACCTGTTTCTTTAAAGTAAACCTATTATGATAGAGATCTTAGGGGTTGCCATTGCTGACCTCCCTGTGAAAATGATTAGTCTAGCTGTTATTCTGACTATCTAATTTAAAAAAATATCTGAATCTCTGACCTGGAACAATAATCTAACTCGTAATTAGTCTTAATTGGTATTATTTTTCTGGGCCAGTGACTCAAAGTAGTGTAGCCAATGAGACAGCATTATCTCTCCAATCAGCCACACGAAACCAAGGTCCTTAAAAATCCATTTTTATTGTTGTAAATTCCATGCAAAGTTCAAAATACAAGGTATACACCACCGTAGTATCTCTCCCACTCCAACATCTCGTTTCCCCACCCGGGCTTAATCATAGAGGCACGTCTATGATTAAGGCCAGGTGCTGAAATGCGTGAGAGGCGTTGGAGTGGAAGAGATACTTTGGTGGTGTATACCTTGTATTTTGAACTTTGCATGGAATTTACAACAATAAAGTTGGATTTTATGGACCTCGGTTTTGTGCGGGTGATTGGAGAGATATTGTTTGACAAGTGGGAGCACACTGCAGCCTGCACTCGATGTCTGTATTGATCTGCAAATGTAAAGCAAATATGTTGCACTCGGTCTATGTGAACCAACTACACACTAAAGTGTTAATAAACAAATCTGTGTAAAATTACGACAATCCGTGTGAAAAAATTGATGCAAGTGGATTATTTACATATGACTAGAAGGTTCAACACACAAACATAATAAGAATAATACAAATCAACACTGGAACCTTCAGAATTAGTGCCAGTGATCAACCTCATTGGTTCGGCATAATTCTGAAGGTTCCAGTGTTTATTTGTATTATTCTTATTATGTTTGTGTGTTGAACCTTCTAGTCATATGTAAATAATCCACTTGCATCAATTTTTTCACATTGATTGTCGTAATTTTACACAGATTTGTTTATGAACACTTAAGTGTGTAGTTGGTTCACATAGACCGAGCGCAACATATTTGCTTTACATTTGTTCACCTATACACATTGTTGCGGCTGGTCCAATCAGGTAGTTAGGCACGCATTCCAAGCGCAGTGATTTCTGTGATATACTGTATTGATCTGCAGTCTGGTGGAATTGGTGCAGTGAATATTTAGCTTTTTTGGATATTGCCAATGAGCCAGCGTGTCAGCCAAGCAGCTGGCATTTTCATAAAGAAAGGTCAGGAATTGCAGCCTTTGTGTTTTATGTCATATGTATATACTTTTTTTAGTCTTTGCAAGTGTTTTTCTGCAGATTATTCATGGCTTATGAAACTTCCCTGCAACCAAAAATAATGAGTGACTGAGGATTGCACATTTAAATTACTTTCTCATTAGTTTCAGTTTCACTATTAACCCTGTAGCCCAACACATGCCTTTGTTTCATTAATAGGTGCAGAATTTTCATTTGTACTAAGCGTTATTAGTCTAGCCTTGGACCTTTCACCATCCCTTCTATCAAAAAGTCTAGAATAGCCAAATAGCCTTTAGGAATCACGTTGGCACCAGTCTAGCAATGAGCAACAATGCGGGCAAATCAGTAAATCAGTATAATGCAAATGTTTTTATTTTCTTGAATATTTGTATGCAAATATATAGAAAATAATCCAAATGCATATATATTTATTAAGTCCATTGAGTATCATACAATTCCTCCTGGTGTTCTGGTGATATTCTGCTACTCTAATCCTCGTCATGAGTCCCAGCAGCCTGGGTAAGATGAAACATACAGTTGCTAATCACAGATGCACATAAATCAATCTATACTAAACACCACTATATTTCCTTAACACCTTGTTAGTGGATTTACTTTCCACAGGACTAACAGTGAACTAACTGTAACATGGGGCATTACATCAGCTTCTGCTTCAATAGAAACATAGAAGACTGATGGCAGAAAAAGACCAAGTGGTCCATAGAGTCTCCCTTAGGCAAGTTATGCACCCACATTGTCTCAAGTTACTGGCTGGCACATTGATTATTCTTAAGCCTTCATTTCTCTGCTCTGCTTATCCTCTGTGGATTGTGTGCACACTAAGACAGATCAATGTCTGTCTGCACATTTCTTCTGTTAGCGTGCTTCTTCTGTCTTTTAACTACTGTTGGTTTCTATTTACCATTCATATGTAAACTTGTTTTTTTTCATCCTTTTTAAATAACGTTACCATGCTTTATATTAGAAATATTATTTTCACAGAATCACTGGACTTTTAGCTGTTACATAACTAGTTGTTGTTTTTGCCTTTAAGAGTGCAAAAAAATTAAATAAAAAACAATACTAATAAAAGAAAGCATTGTTTGCCTTGAAAAAAACATAATTATTATAATGTTTTTTTTCATCCTTTTTAAATAACGTTACCATTCTTTATATTAGAAATATTATTTTCACAGAATCACTGGACTTTTAGCTGTTACATAACTAGTTGTTGTTTTTGCCTTTAAGAGTGCAAAAAAATTAAATAAAAAACAATACTAATAAAAGAAAGCATTGTTTGCCTTGGAAAAACCATAACTATTATATATAGGTATAT
>NW_017307855.1:168119-188940 GCF_000935625.1 Nanorana parkeri
TCTTTTAAAGGGCCTCTTTGCCCACTTTTATTAGAACCAACATAAAAGTCCACACCGGTGTTTCCCTCGCAGGGGTCTTCAAACACAGTACAGCAAATAATGTTTGTCCAAGTCTCACCGACTCCAGGTTGTCACACATACTCCACTTGTAAACGGCTCTCTCAGCCTCCTCAGCTGTCTTCCCGTGTTTCTAGCACACACAGCCACCTGGCTCCCCTCTGCCTTCTGGGTGGAGTCCTCCTGACTCCTGAACATCCCTGTTCCTCTTCCCAGCTGGAGCCCAGAACACTAGCTTGCACACTTCCCATAAATGGAGTGCACAGGTGTGCAATTAGGTGCTGGCCACTACTAAACAATGGACCCAGGAATGGAGATTTCATCCCTCCCAATTCTCTTAGAAATCTCCCAGTTCCAGGATCCCATGGCAAATCCAGAAATCCTGGGAAGAGCCACAAAGTCAGCTCTTTCCCAGTACAAAAACTTGCCTCCTGGAACCGCTCAGCCCCTTTTGGATGAGACTCCTGGGTGACTACAACCCCCGGTTCTACCGTGGGATTGCCACACAATACCACAATAGATATATAATATATAATATATATGGTTTTTCCAAAGCAAACAAGGCTTTCCTTTATTAGGGACCAGCATCATAGGTGTCAGTGAAGAGAGGGGAGAGAAACCAGTAAACATCTACTTATTGATCTCCTCCCCACTGAATGAAACTGGAAGCAACAATGATTTTCTCACTTACGGTTTCTCATCTGTCGTTTGCCAGTCTCACATGATCTGTGCTTGATCAGCTTCAATGGGTTGCAAAGGTGACATTAGGGGTTTAGTAGACCCCTAATGTCCCCTTAAAGAGAACCTGCATCAATAAGGTATTGAAAGTAAGTTTAAAAAGCTTTAAAAACTGCCTATGTATACATGCACATTCTAAAGTAAACATGCGTTGGGTGTGCCTTTGTATGCAAATGTTAATTGTGCCACACAAATTAGGTATCACCACATATGCCAGAGCAAGAAAAATTATTCAAGGGCCATTATACATGGCTAACTGTAAATTAATGACCTGTAAAAGCATTGCTTATAACAAATTTCTGGTACCATAGTTTTTGGCCATTTCATAACTGCATGAAATTTTGAAGCTTGACATGTTTGGTATCTATTTATTTTTTGCAACCTTATCTTTTATATTTTACCAAAAAAGTGGGTAATACATTGAGAGGAATTTATCAGAACTAGAGCAGACAAAATCTAGAGCAGCTGTGCATGGCAACCAATCAGCATCCACCTATTATTTTCAAAGTTAAATTCACAGGCTGAAGAGAGAAGCTGATGGGTTGCCATAGGCAGCTGCTCCAGATTTCCTCTGCACCAGTTTTGAAAAAATTCCCCCCATTGTGTTTATGTGCACTAAAATTTACCTAAGTGTCTTCCTATGAAAAATTTGGGTTTGATAAACAGTTGCGCTAAAATTATGCAACATAAGCTATTGCAACTCATTAATTCTACAGGGTCTCTGCTTTCAGGAAATATATAATTCTGTGGAGTTTTATATCACCTTCTGGCCTGAAATGTGCATTTTAACATGTGTGTAAAGAAAAAAACAAATATGCAAAATGACTCTGGCAGATAAAGGGTCACACACACAGGGTCAAGGCAGTAACACAGTTCAAAGCAGAAGCACTTTGTAGAGCAAGTGCATAACATAGAGCAAACAAAACATCTGTTCATCCGAACCACTAAACCCAGTTCAGCTCCTGACTAACAGGGTGCTCCTTAATGGATTCCCCAAAACAAATAGGAAGCACTTGTACATTTTTTAGCATTCTGTCAGCAATCAGCCTTTTCACCCAGCAGCAGGCTCCTACAGCAAGGAGAGTATGAGAGAGATCCTCTAGCATAAGTCAACTCATCTATAAAAATGTCTGTGGACAGCTAACTAAACCTAAAACAATGGGGTTGATTTACTACAGGCAAAAAGACTGTTTATTAGCAAAGTGAATCTTCAAGGGAAGGGAATTTTCCCTTAGTTTAGTGAATGAGGTGATGCTTTGCAGTCTACCATCTTCCAATGATGTGCAAGCAAAAATACTGTTTTTTGTTGTTTTTTGTTCATTTTCCTTGAGTATTCTTTGAAAAGTGAACTGTCACCATGTTCACTAAGCTCAGTGAAAATGTCCATTCCATAGTGAAAATTTACTTTGCGAAGTGAATATGTTCTACTGCTTTAGTACCTTTCAACACCAATGTTATGATATTATAAATAACCATTAAACTTGAAGATGGCATCGCAGCAACCAATTGTTCCCCTTAGTGCCCAGGATCAAAAAAATGTGCGTTACCATTTAAAGACTTTTCTTGTTTCCCCTATGTTTGTTTTTACTGAACAGCCTTGTTTTCCTATATATATATATATATATATATATATTTGCTTATTCTGTATACATGGTACACAACCATACATTAATAAGGGCAAAGTGACAGATTTTTGTGACCTCTTACTAACCTGTGATACATTGGAGAACAACTGGATTACAGAAAAAAATCATTTTTTATTAAACTGCTAAGCCAGCAAAAAAAAGACACCACCTATCATGGGCTTGGACAAGAGTTATTAATAAACTAGAAAATATACATGCAAGAGCAGGAAAGTGGGTCAAGGTCTTCAACACAATGAATAGATTTAGTAGAGGACATTTTGGTAAAATGGTGCAAAGGGAAATAGGAACATTTGCCCATAGAGACATTGATGTGCCATTGGATTCAACGGTAATTTAATATAGACTATATAAAGAACAGCAAGAAAATGGTGCAAGCTCTTTAGTATATAAAGCTATTTATCTGCAAAGTCAAACTCAAAATCCACCTGTTCTGTTGAGTTAGGGCACAAATGCATAAAATGGACAATATAAGAATTAGAAGCTGCCATGTACATTAGGTTTAAAGTGTATCTATATCCAACAACAACAACATGTAATTTATTCCAGCTTACCAGCTTTCATTGTTTATTAAATATTTAACAAGAAATTAACAAGGAACATAACACAAATAAGGAATGTAAGTGCTAGTTTTCTTTTTTCAGACTTTTTATTCACTTTATTTTCCCCTGGTGATTCTTCAAAATAACACACGTCGTCCTGTCCTAGAATGAAGATTCATACTTGCTGTACTGTATCTATGGAGAAGCAGTGTTGGCACCCTAGATTAGGAAGTGTGGTAGAAATACAGAACACAGCCCTCTCGTCTCCCCTAAATAACATAGGGGGAAGTGTTCTTTAGTTGACAGTGAACTGGGCAGGGTTAATATTGGTGCTTAAGATAACACTGCAAAGTGCACAGTAGAGCACTGGATTTATAAAGTTATCAACAGGTATTTTATTTGCTTTAGTGACACAATCATTTAAATCTACCAGGTACACTGTGTACAATAAAATAAAAATATATACACAGACACTGCTATCAGTTTACTGTTGTTGTTTATTATTAAATACTGACTGTGTGTGTGTTGTGTGACAGTAAAGAATTGTGTTGCAAATGCGTATATTTTGACAATTAAGCCATAATGAAAAAATATTTCTCTGACAGTTTAAGTAGTTAACTGACAAGCTTCACGCAGCCTATCTGTCAATCAAACATCTCAACACACAGACTTCCAGTTACAATATGAAAATATTAATATACAAAATTGTTGTCATTTTTGGAAGCAGACAACCAATGAAAATTAAATCTCAACATCACATGGAACGGGGAGGAAGAAAGAAATGATACTCAGCTGCCATAGCTGACAACAGTGGAGGCCTGGGGAGCAAGCACAACAACTGGCTTTCATGATAGGAAGAGCTTCCTGTGGGCTAACATGTGGGGCAATCATTGGTAGGTCTGGTGAAAGGTGGGTGTTGTCTTAAAAAACATATGTCATTGTAACATGCTTTGTTTACATACATATGCTGAGAAAAATGTATTGTTAGGGATAAATTGCAAACAAGGAAGTATTTTTATGTTACAAACTTTTTATTACATTTTCAAAAGGAAATTAACAAGACACATAACACAAATGAGGAATGTAAGTGCTCACAACAAAGAAAAACAACATGTAATAACATCAGAAGCAAATGATTTAGACACAGTTACAGGTAAAGGCAATCAGGTTGTAAGACAGGTCATAAAAAAGAGAGTTAGCAGGATAACAATGAGCCCAAAAAAGACGGGTTACATCTGTTCGTCCTGCCACAGAATTGGCAACAGGTCAAGGGGAAGAAAAAAAAGGGGGGGTCAGCAGGAGGGGAGAAGGAGAGAGAAGAAGATCAAGAAAGAGCAAAGTAGAAAGGAAGAAAGCCTCTAGGAGAGGAAAAGAGTCTGTGAGGCCAAGGTCCTCCTTCCGTGACACCCACCATATATGAAACATAGTGTCTCGAGATGCTCAGTCCCTAAAATGTGCAGGGGACACCAGGGGACAAATGTGGAGATCCTGTGTGGTGTCAAATACCACCTTAATAGTACTTAATAGGAGTTTTCCAAAGCTATAACATTTTAAAGGAAGTATTTTTATCACCTTAAACATACTTAATGCTAAATTAAATACTATGCAAGCACTAAAACAATACTTATCATTCAGCTTCTTTTACCAAATAAGCATAAACCCATTTTACAGTTTTGCAATTTTTTACCCTTGACTTGCAGCTCTGTAGTGCTGTTTTGGTGGTGACAGGGAGGGGTGAGTTGTGAGATGACTTGCAGTCAATATATCCCCATGCTGTAGCAACACCTGGGGAGCAGGGGATCTTGAATATCCACTAAGTGGGAGCATTCTCATCTAGTCCCCTTAGTGTTCTTACATATTTAGTGCCTCCTCCTAGAAGGGCCTTAGCTTGCAAAGGTCTCTCCCTCCCAAAAATACCTTATCTCAAGGGTGTATCCCCTACATGCTCTTGGTTCAGACAGTAATGCAGTTTTTAATGCATTACTTGAAATTAAAAGGTAGGACAGGACAACAAAGGAGGTAGAATACTCAAAACACACATGGAGTTCCTGCAGCTCCTTGGTTAGCAGTTGCTGGATGGGTCACCAGCTTCACACAGAACTTCTTTTGGTGGTCACACAAAACACTGGGTTTGAGGGTAAGTCTGTTACAGTAATGTAGCAGAGGGGCAATGCTCTCCATGCCCAAGCTCCAGGGTGGAGCCTAAAGCTAGGTACACAGCCTGCTTTAGTAAACACACATTACCCAACCAAAGCTTGGTCCAACCCACTGATGACAAGTTCACCAGGGAATGGCCAGCTGACTGAACAGACAGGGCTCTATGTATCCACCCCTGACACAGGATTCTGGTGCCTCCTCAATGGAATGACTGTCAAATGATGTCAAACAAATCATCCCTGGGTCCAATATTCTGCAAGACAAAGCACAAAGGTGAAAGTAAAACACAATACAAGGCTGCTAGTGAACAGATCCCTACACTTCCTTTACATCTTTTTTTCATTTGGTTTTATAAGATTTTAGACCTCAAAGTCAATGCTGCACAACTTTTCTCTGCCAGGTGCTGTGATTGCAGATCTGAGCAGGGAGAAGATAGCTTTATAATGCCCAGCAACTATCACTGACCACAGATTCTACTTCAACTTGGGGCTAAATTGGGAAATACAGTATCAACAATCATGGTTATGGTCCCAATGTATATTACTTTTACAATCCTTGACAGACAAAATATGCATTAATTACTGTGCCATAAGTAAGAGTCCAACAGACATTAACATACTTCAGCATAATCATTTATAAAAGAAGTAAACTCTTCAATCACATATGCTTTTCTGCACACAACCTCCCTTGATGAACTTAATTATCATAGTCAATGGCTATTTAGCAACCAGCAACTATTGTACAATATAGCATAAAGAGTGCAGGGGTCAGGAGGATGTCATTATACATAATATTAAAACAATGCCAGTGATAAAATTCACCAGGTATAGAGCAATATGAATGTACATATGATTACCTAGAAAATACTTTCCCGTCAAACAAAAATAGAAGCTGTAATGTCACCCACAGCAGAACACATACAAGAAAAAAGTGAAATTCGTAAAGTGACCATGCCAGGCACCTGGGATAGAAAGGGTTACAGTGTCTGCCTCCAGCACATCCTGTCATCTCCCTGCCTGCCATCCCCCCTTCAGCTTAGGTACCACTGTCACCTATTAGGTCCAGCTGTGATGTTGATGTGTATCCCAGTCTTTCTGCACACTGCCACTCCAGAGCACCAAGTGCCATTTTTAATGTCTGCCATTTAGACATAGGAAGCCTATCTAAGGCTTAGCCAGATCCCAATAAACAAGCTAAGTGTTGAAAATGTAGTTGATTGAGTCGGCATACTTCAGTTTTAAAACAAAACTAAAGAATGCAGAGCTGTCGGCTGTGGCTTTCTAGCCTAGCTGCTGTGTCTGCTCTGCAGATGACCACTCTGATGGGGGGTTGGACCCCCCCATCCCTATCCTTACCTAATCAACACCCCAAAAAGGTAACCACTCAGGTAACCTACATGTTCTGAATCCTTTCAAAATGCACTTTTTGAAAATGTTATGTTCCATTTTTGTTTTCTGTATATTTTACCATTGAAACAATATTTGCATTTCTTGCATTTTATGCACAGGGTAGATCAGGGCCGGTGCTAGGTTTCCTGCCTACACAGGCAAGGTGCATTTTTGCCCCTCCCCCCTCCCCGACCTCGACCTCCTGTAAAAACAGGGCATTTTGACAAGTACTTGTCAAAATGCCCCGATGTTTGCGCTATGTTTTTTTTTTTCCACTTACCTTCGGCGTGGGAGAGCTCCAGGTGGGGTCCTAATTTAGCTGGCCGGCGACTGCCTGAGGTGCCGCGCATGTCGGGATCCTCAGGCAGTCGCCGGCCAGCTAAATTAGGAACCCACCTGGAGCTCCTCCCACCGGACCAGCGCTGACTCGCCGCTGCTCTCCCGCACCGAAGGTAAGTGAAAAAAAAACATAGCGCAAACATCGGGTACAAGTACTTGTCAAAATGCCCTGTTTTTTCCGCCCTCACCCTGCAGCGCTGTAAGGCGGCCGCCTGACTTGCCTTGCGGTAGCGCCGGGCCTGGGGTAGATGATTATCTAGGGATGCATTTCTAGCATACCTATGTAATCACCTACCCTGTGTACCTTCTATGATACCTCCTACCTTGTCTCCACATTCCCATATACCAGTAAAGCAAGGATCGGATCACAGTCTAGCAATTCAAAGACTGTCAACTAGATTAAACAAGAACAGTTTGCACATGTTTTACTACATTTTTTGAGTGCAGGAAAAATGTACAGACATAAGGGGATCCACTGCCTTTACCAGGTTATGTTCCTACCAAAATGTTTAATGCTTAATCCACTTCCTGGCAGTTTGGTGAAAAAAAATAACCAATGAACTGCTGAGTGTATAACCTGGAACAGTGACCTGAGCTGATTAAATTTGCTCTAAACACTTGACCACTCATAACTATCCAATGGATAAAGGTATACAGCATAGAAGATTGTGTTGTCTCCCCCAAGCAAAATACAATAATACTTAACCTTGCCAACAGATAACACTAAGACAGATTGATTTAGATAAAGGGAAAGGCCACAGCTTTATTGAATTTCCAACATAACAATCTAACCTGTGTCAGTCACAGTTATAGTCTGAGTAAGACCGAAACTTAATTTGTCATAGTCTAATAGACTATCCTTACCATGAGTGCTGGATAGGTATTTGACTAACTCAAATCCAACTTGAAGGTAAGATTGAGAGTATGTTAACTGGAATCTGTAAAAACACAGGACACCTAGAGTCGGGATTATACATCATGCATTTCCAACCCTTCAAAACTTGCCTGATTGCAAATTCTTTAGTGATATCCCAAATGTTAAACCAAAATGATAAAGAGGCATAGCCTATTCCATCATGGAGCCTGATATGCTTTTATCATACAAATACAACAGATAAGAAAAAAGTGCTAACCACCTTCTGAGAAGACAGGGAAAACTTACCTGGCAATGAAGATACCCAATTATGCCAACCCCGTTGGTAGGATACCCAGGTAGTTGGCATACTTCTGACCTGGACTGCCTGACCACTCTCTTGTTTTCACATGTCAAGACCCCTGCCTGATCCTGACCACACTCTGGCCTTACCCTGTTTACTGTCTCTGCACCGTTGCCTTCCTCTTCTCACCCATCCCTTCGTGGAGCAATCCTGAGGGCAGCGGCATGATACCAGCACACAGCAAGAATCTATCTCCTCCATGAGGAGCTCTGGAAAAGACAAACTTAGACCTTGCGCCTCAGGTGAGCCAGCGTCACCTACCAGGGGGTGTCACCCTACCACTAATAAGCATCAGAATTGAGGTTGCACAAAAATTTTAGCCAAATATACCCATTGGTGAAGCTGACAGAGCCATGGACCAGAAGTGTTCAAATTGAAAATAAGAAAGAACACTGGCAATTGAATTAGAGAAATCTACAACATATTTAGCTCAAAACCATATATTCAGCTATAAACATCTAAGCACAAGAAAATGCAATTGGTGAACTTGTAGAGAGGTGGTTGATAGCTGTCCAGAAGACTACCAGTCTGTTCTATCTTTCTCCCCAGAGTTCAATAGCAAAGAGAATGGGAAAAGTTCTAATTGAATCATATAATGTAGAAAATCCATTTGGACCCACAAAGTCTACCAAGACACAGCAGACCATTCTGCTTCGAAGAAGGTACATTAGCCACAAGAGTGAAGCGTGACTTTGTAGACTCAATTTACAATTTTGGTACTTCTCATTACTAACAAGATTGCCCATTGAAGGTGTGCAGAAAGAATAACCACAATTTTAACCACTCCTTCCTGATCTTTACAGCCACAACTGAATTAAACTGTGAGGTTGACTTTAAGTTATCAGACATGGTGGGTTCATTGAATGGGATAAAAGGTATCTAGTATCCACTGTCAAATCCATCATGTAGCATCAGGGCTTCTCTACTGAGAGGGTGTTGGTGGTCTAGCCACTGAAATATCCTTGGGACTTTAACTTGCATTCTCTGGTTTAGGAAATTCAGCCTTGGTTCTGGTATTGATCATCAGGTGCTTTCCCTTCTTGAAACTATCAACTGCTGGATGGGCACTCCCTCAATGTGAACCAAATAGATCTCATTAAACATACACCAGACACATTTTCTAGACACTGCTAATGCTCCAGCAAAAATGCCAGCAGTGGACTGAAAAGAGATGAGACCATGCGGACATGTGAGCAAGAACCAAAGGCTGTCATATTACAAGACAAAGCAGAACTTCCTATGGGCAGCCATTTTTGTTGAAAATGTGGATCAAAGTTGAACCAGCTTTGCCCACCAATTATGTTTAGGTAACAAAATAGAGATGGGCTTCAATCCTAAAAACTAATCACAAAGAGCTGCATAATCTTAGAAAACCCGTAGCCAGCTTTCAAAAGTACGGGGGAAGCTGTACCCTGTACGTTTCTCACCCTGTACAAGAAAGTGTATTGCTTGCTTTAGAAACTGCATCTTGACATTACATGTTGTTATTGAATCTATGATCTAGATATAACACCCAGATCCATTGACTCACCAAATATTACTCCCCCTAGAGTGTGTGATGCATGCATGCTTTTAGTCCACAAAACTTTACATTTATCAACTTCCTTCACTCTAGGCTCCTTTTCATTAAGCTCAAGGAACCTTCAGTCTTGGATTAGTGGTCATTTAACCCTAATTATTTGTTTTTCTACTTACGTTAGACATCCTTCTGTCATGCCTGTCGTGACTGCTTGTGCTGCATGGTTAAAGATCTCCCCCACACCCCCCAATAAAATGCATTAGCATCACTTTCAATGCCCAGAAAATGCTTTGGAACTATTCCTAATCTGCAGACCTTTAGAACAATAATTATCTTCATTGTCAACTTCCTACAAAAAAATGATATCCCATTTAAAGCATCCCGAAAAATAATTTGTCCCATTAACCTTAGTAAAACACATGTTCCACCTATATTTTCATTTAGATCATTCTCTAGATTTGTGTTTAGGACAATGTATGGGTAGCATGTATGACTCAAAGAGACAAGATATTTTTCAGATTTTTATATAAAAAATAAGTAAATAATGATTAAAAAAACATAGTAGAGCCTTTCTTTGGGCTGGTTCTTGATTGGTATATACAGGATGGGTAAAAAAGGCACCGCCTGTATACAAGAACATATTAATTGTATAGATGGTATAAGAATATATGAAGGAAGGATTGTATCAATCTATGAATCAGTGATTGTATGTGTACAGGTCATATGCTCAAAAATTCTAGAGAATCACTTAATTTGGCAATGGGTAGTTTGTCACTAGGTACCTATAATGTTAGAGGTTTTAATCTACCAGAAAAACGTTCACAGGTTCTGTACCATTTTCACAAAAAAGGGTAGATATCTTGTGTATACAAGAAACACATTTTAAGAAGGGGGCACACACAGATAAATAATAAACACTACACTAAATGGTATCACAGCACAAATCCAGAAAGTAAAGCTAAGGGGGTGTCTATAGGAATACATAAAAATGCACTAGTGGAAGAAATAGACACAGTAATAGACAACTGTGGGAGATATATATTTTTTTGACATTTTTGTACTGTAATGAATTGTATTCACTGGTAAATATGTATGCACCAAATAAGGGACAACATAATTTTTGTATAAAGATATTGAATAAGTTTGAACAATATGAAGTAGGCACGAAAATAGTGATGGGAGATATGAATTTAACGTTTAACACAGAATTAGATACTACAAGCAAACTACCCATACCGGTAAAGGGACTAAATAAACTTAGAACTAAAATGGATAAATTGGGGCTAGTGGACAGCTGGCGTAAATTAAACACCACAAAGAGAGACTTTACCTATTTTTCTACAGTACATACATCATATAGTAGGATAGACCATATCTGGATAGATCAGAAAATCTTTCAAGACAGAAAGTAGATGCAGAGGGAAAGGAACATGGAGATTAAACGATAATCTCTTAGAGAATACAGCATGCCATGAAGAAGTAACTTCCTCAATAAAGTATTTTATAAATGATCATAAAAAAGACACTACGTCAATCCCCATACAATGGGAGGCATTAAAATGTGTTATTAGAGGTATTCTAGTTAAACATGGATCTAGATTAAAAAAAGAGAAGGCAAGCAAGCTGAAGGACCTTTTTAGTAAATTGAGTGAGTTGGAGACCATGAATAAAGCGAATGTTACCAATATAAAATACTCTTCTCAATTATATGAGGTGAGAAGGGACATACGCCAAGTACTGGACCAACAAACACAAATTGCTAGGGATAAAAGTAAAAAATATTTCTATGAAGAAGGGGATAAATGCAGAAAGCTGCTTGCTAGGAAAATTCACCCTAGAACCCCCAAAACAAATATAATACGAATTAAGGATGCAAATGGGAATATCCAACATTCCCCGGCCTCGATAACAGAAACGTTTAGAAAATACTACGCATCTCTTTACTCAATACGAGGCAGATATGCAGATATGCAAAACAAACGACAAACGCACTCAACAATTTGTTACCAGTTATACAGTAAGGTGCACACGAAATGGCTTTGAACAGTAGAACAGTAGAAAGGCATCATGGCACACTCACAAACCAGCATGTAAAACAACTTGTCTCACCACTAAGGACAATGACAGAGGTTTGGATACACGTCTTCTGCAAAGGATGTGTAAGCCGCACTGCCGCGCCAAGGCACCTCTTATAGTGCGGTCCTAACTCTGAACTATGAGAGTCTCCATCTTGGAGCACATGGGGGCAGAAGATATCAAATTGGGTGCAGGCCTGTCAGGAGGACGCCCCACCTCCAGATATGCAGATATGTCTCCAGAAAGATTTAAGAGTAAAACTCGGAGTTGTATAAAAGATGCAAATGTGCCGGCATTGAGTAGGGATGATGGGGAAAAATTAAACCTAGCAGTCACAGAAAATGAAATGAAAGAGGCATTTGCCTCCCTTCAGGTCAGCAAGGCCCCCGGGCCGGACGGCTTTTCAGCGAGATACTATAAACAATTTGAGGAAATACTAAGACCCTTCTTCACTGATGTATGCAACGCAGTCTAAGAAATATGTCCCTTCCCCACACAGACATTAGAGGCTCATAGATCTCTACTGCCCAAACCGGGGAAAGATCTTACAGAATGTGGACACTATCGCCCCATCTCCCTAATAAATATAGATCTTAAAATATATGCAAGAATTTTGGCTTCAAGATTAAAAAAACTCTTGCCAAAAATTATTCATAAGGATCAAAACTGGATTTGTCCAGGGGAGGGAGGCCAGAGATAGTACAACCAGGCATATTAACCTAATAGGATTAGCACAGCAAGAGAAACAAGCAATGTGCCTACTATCAGTGGATGCTGAGAAAGCATTGAGTTAATTGGTCCTTCCTTAGGGAATCACTTATCCAGGCAGGTGTAGGAGAGCAATTTATATCAAAGTTAATGGCCCTATATGCACAACCAACTGCAAAAGTAAGGGTTAATGGGGAAATATCAAAATCTTTTCATATATTCAACGGCACCCGACAGGGATGCCCACTATCACCTTTGCTATATGTAATAGTGATGGAACAATTATTTAAAACCATCAGATAAAACCCCTCGATCAAGGGTATATGCGCTAATGCACAACAACATAAACTTGCACTATATGCAGATGACCTCCTCCTATTTATAACCTCTCCACAGGTGACGATACCAAATATTCTTATGGAATTGACGAAATATGGTGATCTGAGCAATTTCCATATTAATATTTCTAAGTCTGAATTCCTAAATATATCTTTATCAGAGGAAGGACAATCCTGTATAATGGAAAGCCACTCATTTAGATGGAAAGCCAAGTATGTAGTATATTTGGGTATAAATATCCCTAAAGATCTGAACACGCTATTTGCCATTATTTTAGAGAGTGGATAGATAAGATTTATTCCCAGTCTCAAACATGGAGTAATATGAAAATATCATGGATCGGGAGGGTTAATGTACTCAAAAATGGATGTTTTACCCAAAATACTATATAGATTCCAAACAGTACTCATTCAGCTCCCAAGATCTTTTTTTCAAAAACTTAAAACGGCAACAATAAAATGTATATGGGCCAATAAAACCCCACGGATTAACTTTAAGGTGTTAACTAGATCAAAACAAAAAGGAGGCCTGGGAATACCGGACTTCACCTTATACCATAAATCAGCATTACTAATAAGAATGTTTGATTGGATCAATAGTAATGAGGTCAAGGTGGGAGTAAACTTAGAGTCAGATCTATCTAGTATTTACTTGAAGAACATCCCATGGTTGACAGTTGGTGCCAGACCTCATATGTCTACTTTACCATATTTAGCTAAACCGGTATTAAGAATATGGGACAGATCGATGTATAAATATAATTTATCTTCTATTCCAGGCCCCATGACTCCCATAGCGGGGAACACACAATTTCCACCGGGTATGCAGGGATCCTCTTTTTTAAACATAGAGAATTTCCCCCAGGCACAGATATGGCAGGTTCTTGAGATAGGTAAAGAAGCCCTAAAACCGGAGTTTAAACCGGAGAGACAAGTCAACGGAAAGTTATGGATTGAGGCGACTCAATTAACTGACTTTATTAGACATCTAAGGACATACAAACCTCTTAACAGACCATTTACTAAGTTTGAAAAATTATGCATGCGGGAAACAATAAGTGAACATGCATTATCACTGGTCTATGGCCTCTTAAGAGAGGAAGAAGCCAGAGACCATACAAAATATATGAAGAGATGGGAACAGGAGTTAAGGAGGGAGACCTCAGAAGAAGAATGGCGAAGAATTCTTACTATGACACATAGCTCTATTAAATCCACATACTATCAGGAAAAAAACTATAAAATTCTCTCGAGATGGTAAAGATGCCCAGAAGGAATTAAACACATAAACCCGGGTGAGTCAGACAGATGTTGGAGATGTAATACAGAGGAGGGAACATACCTGCATATTTGGTGGAGTTGCCCTAAAGTTTATATCTTTTGGGAGTCAATATTCGAAGTCTATAATTCTATAGGTAAACTAAATTTGGAAAATAACCCCACAATTGCATTATTATCCTTGATCCCTGGTCCTTTAAAAAAGATAAAGCTAGATATTCTGAGATTCGCGATGGTCGCAGCAAGAGTCAACATATCACGGGACTGGAAATCAAGGATTCCTCCCTCATTGGAGAAGTGGGAAACCACGATGGAAGAAATAAGATACATGGAGGAATTCATTGCAAAAGACAACGGTAATATTGACAAACATAAGTATATTTGGGAGGAATGGGGGTCTTATAGAAAGTCTGAAGTATTCAGGAGCTTGATAATAAAAGACAGAGAGGATAGGAAGAGATACAGAGATGAAATCTCTATGATGCCTGGGGGAAACATAACAGCCAACAAAGTGATCGGTTAGATTATTAAACAATATTTGGTTTTATTGTTTAAACAAATTACAAATGCATTTAACCTATATGTATGGGAGTAAGGGGAAGAAGGAGGGTAGAATAAGGGGAGAAGGGAAGTCCGAAGGAGAATAAACTTATTTATTTAAAAGTAAAAAGGGGGTAGGAGATATTTTCACAGGGCCTAGAAATTAGAATTCTAGGTGTATTAAAGGGTAACACATCACATAGATGAACACAAGTAGTTAGAATATACAGTTGGATGAGTACACAATGTATAAAAATAAATGGAATTATAGGTTTAATTATAGGAGGAGGACTCACACTCTACTACTTATAGGTTGATATATATACTCTAAGGGGAACACATAGAAATAGGAATACACTCACTTACTATGGGTGGTGGGGTAAGAATTTATGAAGAATATAGTATTTAAATTCAAGAGATAGAGGAATAAATAGAAATATCTACGCACTCCTCCTATGGGGATTAATTCAATTAACATTTGGACTTCTTTATAAACACATAAACCCGGGTGAGTCAGACAGATGTTGGAGATGTAATACAGAGGAGGGAACATACCTGCATATTTGGTGGAGTTGCCCTAAAGTTTATATCTTTTGGGAGTCAATATTCGAAGTCTATAATTCTATAGGTAAACTAAATTTGGAAAATAACCCCACAATTGCATTATTATCCTTGATCCCTGGTCCTTTAAAAAAGATAAAGCTAGATATTCTGAGATTCGCGATGGTCGCAGCAAGAGTCAACATATCACGGGACTGGAAATCAAGGATTCCTCCCTCATTGGAGAAGTGGGAAACCACGATGGAAGAAATAAGATACATGGAGGAATTCATTGCAAAAGACAACGGTAATATTGACAAACATAAGTATATTTGGGAGGAATGGGGGTCTTATAGAAAGTCTGAAGTATTCAGGAGCTTGATAATAAAAGACAGAGAGGATAGGAAGAGATACAGAGATGAAATCTCTATGATGCCTGGGGGAAACATAACAGCCAACAAAGTGATCGGTTAGATTATTAAACAATATTTGGTTTTATTGTTTAAACAAATTACAAATGCATTTAACCTATATGTATGGGAGTAAGGGGAAGAAGGAGGGTAGAATAAGGGGAGAAGGGAAGTCCGAAGGAGAATAAACTTATTTATTTAAAAGTAAAAAGGGGGTAGGAGATATTTTCACAGGGCCTAGAAATTAGAATTCTAGGTGTATTAAAGGGTAACACATCACATAGATGAACACACAAATAGATCAAAGGGCTTAGTCATGTAAATTATCAGTAAAGTGTATTTTTAGAAAGTCATTCATCTCCAATACATACCTTGCTATCTGTGCTGTTAGTCCTGTCAGTATAAACATCCCCCAATGGACATTATCTACATCTGCAGAGACACAAATGGACATATAAATAAGCAGAAACCCATAAAACATTGCTACACTGATATGAACCAATGGATGCACAGTGCATTGGACACTAACATCCTTTATCTTATAATAGGAAGAAATTATTTCCATTACAATTCCCCCAAGGAGACAGGTATGTCATAAAAAAATACATCCATATAAAAAATGAATGCAAGTGTATTATTCAGCTTAACAGAAATAAAAAAGAATATGGATATACTTATATTTGGAAATGGAATATGGATATAGAAGCTTTACATTTTAAGGAAACATTTCTAATTTCTAAAATAATTAGGGACTGTTGGCAGCTAAAAATACAGTATGCTTGTATTTCTTTCATCTTTTCTGTAGAGGATCCTTGCAGCAAAGACTGTGTGAATGAATGTGTCTTCTGAGCTGCACTCCAGTGTGAGCAATGCACATGATGTAAGCTGTGCCGCGGAAGGCTTTTCCGACTTAACTCTTTGTTTGCCACCTTCTTTCAAACTTGAGGTTATACATTCATGGTTAAATTTCAACAGCAATTCTCAAAAATGCCTCTCCACCACATGCAGAGGAGGTAATAATGCATTGTCATTAAAATATCACCCCCTTTTCCTTGAAAAACGTAAAGAAGGCATACACCGTATCTGCTAATCAGGTTGACAATGCCCTGGATTCAACTTCGTACAGTATATCTTCCTTTTTTTGCAAAGAAATATTGTAATGAGACAGCTAGGTTAGTGGAACATAAAACGCTCTTTAATAACATTATAAAATAATATCCCAAGGCTCAATTACAATCAGTGTGATTAACATTTGTATTTTACTTTGTCTCCCTCTAGTGGCATACTTATTCCATTGTAATTTAGCGTATCTCCAAAATATATATAAATACTCATGCAGTTTATTATCAGTAAAGCAGTGTAAAGCCCAAAAATCTGTAGTTACCAATAAGATTTGTGTTTACTGTATACAGATCAGTTAACCACTTGAAGACCAGGGTGTTTACACCCCCTTCCTGTCCAGGCCATTTTTCAGTATTTAGTGCTGCGGTACTTTGATTGACATTTATTCCGTCATGCAACGCTGTACTGAAAAAAATTGTATACCATTTTTGGGGACAGATAGAGCTTTCTTTTGGTGGTATTTAATCACCACTGGGGTTTTAATTTTTTTCTATATAACAAAAAATGTACCCTAAATTTTGAAAAAAAACCTGTTTCCCTATGAAAAGTTATGAAACATTTATTATCACCCCAATTTTTTGGTAAAATATAAAAGACAGGGTCATGTCAGGTAAATAGACAGCAAACAAGCCTTAAAATTGCACGCGCCCACGAAATCACAGAACATGACCACACGCACTATTGGCCATGGGTGACATTTTAAACGTTTTTACCGCTCATCAGTTTAGTGTTATCAGAGATTGACATTTTTTGTGTTATTTTACTTTTTTTTATTTGTGACTATTTTTTTAAGCTATTTTTTTAAGCTTAGGGGTCACCTAGGACCCCCAGAGAAGCTGCTGAAGCAGAGATCTGCTTCAGCAGCTTCTCACAGGTATCTGTAACTGGAGAGTGACACTGAATGAAGGAAGTGAAGTAATATACATCACTTCCTGCATTCGGGGACCAGAGAGGAGATAAAAGGGAGATCGTGTACTGATCTCCCTTTGATCTCCAGTGACAGAGTCGCCATGCTAGTCCCGGCCGCACTGTCTAGTGTAGCGCTCCCCTGACTCCTGAAGGCCTGTGGTGGACCCCCAAAGGTAGGGAGGGCTGATATTTCACTCTTAGGGATGGAAACAGTACATTTGCCAGTCACTTTAAATGCAAGTCACTTTAAGTGCCTTTTAAATGTTTTCTTATAGAACAGCCAAAACTGGGAAAGAGGGTATAGGGCTTCAGACATCCATAGCAAAAATAGACTCCAGACTCACCAATCCCTTCCAGCTTTCACAGTGTAGAAATACTTTAGTAGAACAGAGGATGACACTGTACAGTAGAACAACCGCTGAAATAGAGGATAAGCATGAGATCTTCCCTGGGAGAGACACCAGACTTGTTCCTGAGGTCCATGCCATCCTGGCCTTCCTGGCACCTCCAGCAGTCATAGGGCTCCTCTGGTTCTCCTTCCCAGCTAGTTCCAGACCCCAGCTAGGTTCACATGAGGCCTCCTCCAGGCTTGAGGCCTAGTCAGATTCTCCAACCTTATACATGCCATGGGGGTGGACTGTCTGAGCACATGGCAATTCCTGAGTATTAATGCACTTCCCCAGCATGCATCACTGGCCATGAAACTCATAGTGGTTGGCTAGTGAGGTATAGACACTCCTGATATTCCCCTATTGGCTGCCCCACTCCATGGCAGGGTTACACCCCACTCACAGGTAGGTGCAATCATTAGCAGAACACCTAGAATTAACCAAATGATACCAGACTACAGATCAGCTAGCCTGATTACAGTTCCAACAACACTACATTTAAGTAGCCTCCCCACTTAGGGTGGAAGGAGCTCTACTTGGAAAGGATGATCTTCATATCGAGTCCTGTATAATTGCGTTAAAGTAGAGCCAATCTTTAGCTGGATGATATTCAACTTGCTAATGCACAGAATGTCATACACAGTTACTATGATGTTTTCTTTTAGAAAATGCTGATTTTACTTTACTTTAATCTTTCTTTGTATCTTATTACCGCTGCTTTCCTGCAGCTTTTTTTGAAGCACTTTCCAGTCTACATGCATACACCCCAGTAATGGCCACCTGGCATCTCTCAGGGCAGTGTTTCTGATGGCAACTGCAGGCTATATCTGCACAATTAGCAATTACATATAACCTCCACTGAAAGTGCATACTGTATGTAGGGTGACTACAGAGAGACATTGGGAGACAGAGTTGTCAACCCATAAAAGGAAGTGTCTTGTCAACCCATAAAAGGAATGCTGTGTTTTATATTATTGGAGGTTGCTATTTTACAACAATAAAAAATGACTTTTGAAACTGTATTACCATGTTAGTGACTATAATAGATTTTAGTACTTGAGATCTACTTTAACTCTTCTCTTTCTGCAGATATTGTTCACTACTTGAATATTCTTCTGCTTTTTTGCAGTATTAATTGCAGGCCTGCGAACCAAAGCAGTGTCCTACTGTCTTCAACACTCTCACTGCAGACCTCTTTCACTGCTCTCCCAACCCTGGGTGTCTCTGTATGATGGGTAGGAACATCTCTCTGAATTAAATTTATAAGCAATGGTGAATTCAGGACCAGAGGAGAGCTAATCAAATTGGATTAGTTAGTTTCAGACTTCAGTGCTTTTTGTTTGGTCTAGATTATCAGAATCTTTATTAGATAAGCTTGAATTGGCAACATTTGTAGGTGCTGCAAGCTTCTACGTGATATCCATCTGTAACAAACGTTCTGCTCCCTGCAGCTCAAGAGAGAAAATGCCAAGCTCAGCTCATACAACCTCAGGATAATTGTCTTTCAACACATTATTCCTCAGTATCAGCTCTAAATAAACAGGTCATTGTAATAATTCTGAGTAAAATATGTATGCATGCCATTAAAAAACACAAGTTTTAGTTGCAATAGTTTGAGAGGGAAATAGATGTACTTGGCAAGGATTATTACAGAAGTTACCTTAGAGATATGAGCATCAAAATATAGTCTCAACACTTAAAGAACTGTTAAAGCTTCAGATTTTCTTTTACTCACTTATAAATGACTTACTGCTGTAACACAAAATACTCTATAAGATAAATAAATGTATACCATCTGTGATACTGTTTAAAGAAGCTGCATGCAAAGTTTGGCAATGTAGACATAAAAGGTGGAATACTTAAAATAGACATATAAACAGCAAAAACCGTAGTTTGAAAAGTCAATAAATAAATATAGCCTGTTTACTTTTTAATTGTTAAAGTCACATTAAACTCAGGCATTAAATCTTAAAAATGCATTTAAGTACCTTGACCATAATAATAAATAATAATAATATTTGATAAAACTAAATGTAGCTTGCTTGTAGATCCTCAAATCATCTCTGAATTGATGCTGACACTGTCTTTCCTTCTGGAGGGTGGCTACTTTTGTTCCCCATGGTTCTTGTGTGTGATGTAGAGTAGCCACCACTCCAAGCTCACTCTTGAGATGGACTACAATCTCACATTTAGTTAGCTAATATGTTTTGAAGGTATAGTCCATCACATGACTAAGGTAGCTCAGAGGTTCCTTCTCCAGGACCCACACCACTTCAAACCCCCATCCCATGTTACCAATCAATACGCCACACAACAGAGTGAGTTTAAATGGCCACAGCAGCCTTTTATTATAAACAACATTATAAATAACAATATAAATAACAACAACAAACCCATAACCATACTGTACCAACTTGTTTGGTTTCAAGGTCCTTGAAGGCAATTGGACTCTAAACAGACCAGTATCTGCGGGCACCTTACTTGTAACTGAATGTCCCCAGCCGCCATACATAAGAGTTCCTGAATAATGACCTTCTGAATGAGGTATATCAAAACATTCTTCATAGGCAAAAGGTTTCATTAGGATCCAGTGCTGGTAAATTTGGGGCAAAAAAGTATGAAAACGTGGCCCCAAAATAGAAAACTGTTTTAACATATATATACAGGTGAAACTCGAATAATTAGAATATCGTGCAAAGTTCATTTATTTCACTAATGCAACTTAAACGGTGAAACTAATATATGAGATAGACTCATTACATGCAAAGCAAGATAATTCAAGCCGTGATTTGTCATAATTGTGATGATTATGGCTTACAGCTCATGAAAACCCCAAGAACCCCAAATCCACAACCTCAAAAAAGTAGATTATTACATGCAATCAATAAAACAAGGATTGTACATAGAACAA
>NW_017307855.1:193709-238952 GCF_000935625.1 Nanorana parkeri
AAAATGAATTTCTCAGTACACAGTGTGTTTTTTCTGGATTGTGCCATAACGGTCAGCAATGGCTCACTCTGTTCCTCTGTGTACAGAGAACCCACAGACAGGTACAGCTACCTCCATAATTCCAGCTTCCATCCGAATCACACTAAACAGGGTGTCATCTACAGCCAACCAATCCGATACCACCGCATTTGCTCTGACACTGAGGACAGAGACAAACACCTGAGCACTCTGGCTGATGCATTTCGGCGAAAGGGCTATAGGGAAAAGACTATTTCTAAAAAGATTAAATCTGCCCTAAGAACACCACGGGAAAGACTGCTACAGTACAAAGAGAAGAAAAACCAAACCAGGACTCCTCTTGTAGTTACCTACAACCCTACTCTAGAGGTAATACGCAAAATTATCAAAGATCTACAGCCAGTACTCTCAGAAGACCCCATACTTAAAGGAATATTCCCTCAGCCCCCAATACTAGCATTCAAGCAACCACTGAACCTGAGAAGAAAATTGGTACGCAGTAAGCTGACCCCAGAACAGGCGCTTACACAGAATGGCACAGTACAATGCAATAAACCCCGCTGCAAACTTTGCCAACATATATGTGACAGAAATACAGCGAGTCACAATAACAAAGCGTACACCATTAAGGGGTCATACTCATGCACATCTGCTAACGTGGTGTACATGATACAGTGTTCAGCATGTGATAAAGGTTGTTACATTGGGGAAACTGGCCTTAAGATGCAGCTCAGGATGAACCTACACAGGAGCTCGATCAGGTTCCACAAAGAGGATGAATATTGCACTCCAGTAGGACATCACTTCTCCCAGAAGGATCACTCCATCCAAAACCTCAATATTAAAGTTCTAAAAGGGAATTTTAAAAACTCTCATGAAAGGAAAACATTTGAGATGAAAATGATTTTACAGGAGGGACTTAATGTGGATTCTGGTTTTCTGACACACTACCAGAACTTTTTTTCACCTGTTTTACACTTACGTAGGCAAAATCATCAGTAATGGAACACATCTTTCTGATGGGTTTCTAATAAGAAAACCAGGAGGGTTATTCACAAAGCTGCGAATGCAGATGAATGAATAACCGAGCTGAAGTGAACAGAGCCGAACGCTGTTCGGCTATTCACTTAAGCTCAGCACGGCTGAATTTAGCCTTACATCGGCTTGCTTCGGCTGGCTTTGGTTCAGCTGAACATGCTCAGCATGTTCGACTGAGCCGAAGTGAAGAACACATTCGAGCAGAATAGAAAGTCAGTGAAAAAGGTAGGGAAAAAAAGTAAAAAAAAAATATTTAAAAACGTAAATAAATTATCAATTAAAAAAATAAATAAAGATTTGTTTAAAAAGCAGTGACAGCTAGCTCCGCCCAACTGTTTCCTACTGGCCAATGAATAACAACTGGGCAGAGCCACCCGCCAAGTTGTCATTGTTTAATGACAGTTTAGCATCCCCAGGTAAACCTGGGGGCGCTGATCTGTCATTGCAACTGGGCAGAGCCAGCCGTGAGATCACGGCTGGCTCCGCCCAGCTGTCAGTTGCGATGCTTTCGGGCAGCCAAAGGCCAACCGTTCGCCCCGCTTTGGCTCAGTCGAGCCGAAGCATATGCCTTCCGCTCGGCTGAGCCACTCGACCGCCTTTGGGAGCTGTACTGCTATATTGAATAGCCCGTACAGCAGCCCTTTGGTTTGACTGAACCGAAGGGCTCTGACGGTTGAAGCTACCTGAAGGATCAGCCAGAGCCACTGCTGATCCTTGGGCTAGCTTTGTGAATAACCCTCACGGTCTCCTTTTCTGGTCACCTTTCCTGACACAATTTCCTGATAGGGCAATAAAGGATCAACAGCACCTTGATGAGGTCATTCCTATGCTGTACCTTCCTTTAGGTTTTTTCAGTGTTTATATGACAAACGCTTCACAGTAATAGAGCTCCCTTCATATTGCAGTGTGAGTACTGCTATGCAGGAGGGTACAGGAGAAGACTAAAGAGAGAATATGAGAGACATGCAAGGTGCAAAAAAAAGGAATGTTTGTTTTCCAATTGAATATATAACTGGATTAAACCATCTGTCTGGAGTTCAGTTTTAGACAGTATGCACACCTGAGCAGAGCATATTTTTGGTGATTTCGAAGTGTTTTACCATGCATAGATGCATTTTCTTAAAGTGCTTTGCAAGCTTTGTGGAAGCATTTTTTTAACATTTGTATTGAGCTTTAGGAGTTTTTGTTTTTGCCAATGGGAAAGCAAGGTCTAGAAGAGGGGATCAGTTCTTCAGGTGCAAAAATGGCCATAAACACTTATGTTGCGTGTTTACCAGCATTTCTATTAAAGCCCATAGTGCCAAAAATGCGTGACACAGCTTCAAAAAAATCTCATGTACCTTTTTGAGCTTTGAGCTATAAGCAACTGAACTTCGAGAAGTGAACAGCCACAATAGAAAATAATAGAATTCCGATGTTGAGTACTGTTCACAAAAAATTTAACAAAACTCTCAGCTGTGAATGGGGGCTGAAAGACAAGGGCCGGGCTGAGTCCATTGCCAATGTAACTCAAGACTGGATACAACAGCACACTTTCATTGAGTGGTAATTGCTGGCGGTTTCTCAACTGTATACTTTCAATAGCCACATGCTATTGCCCCGGGCATGAATTAATATACTGTACAGTCAAATGGTATCAAGCCCTCTGTACTGCCAACATTCATATGTTCCAACAGTCAATAAATACAGTATTTGGCATTGAAAGTTATCATATATTTATTATAGGTATCTATAGAGTGCTGGAAATTTACACCAGTCACTGCCCTCAAGGAACTTACAATCTAAGATCCCCATCTCACATGTATACAGGGCTGATTTAGATAGGAGCCAGTTAACCAAACCAAAGTACCCAGAGGAAACCCATGCAAGCATAGGGAGAACATACAAACCCCTTGCAGATAGTGTCTTGACCAGGATTTGAACCAGGGACCCTTAGCGCTGCAAGGCAGTGCGGACCACTACGCCACTGTGCTGCTGCTAAGGAGAATGATAGTCTCCATTACTGATTTTCTTATGGTATGCACAAGACCATTAACCACAGAGATGCTAGGGAGAGTTTGAGTGAGAATTTGACAAAATAAGTACGGTAAGTGAATGAGTGAATGAAGTGTCTGGTGTACTAGTACTAGCCTAAATGATATGGGATACAAAATTCAGACAAAAACCACAACTCTTTCTAACTGAAAAAGCCAATGGATATGGTTTAAAGTATATCTAAACCCAAAAATAAATCCATAGATGAGATGACTGGATTACTTTTCTTTTTTTCCCTTTATTTTCACCTACTAACCCTGTGAATACCACACTTCCTGTTTTAGAGTGGCTATGCTCACTCCTCTAATGTAACTATGGTGGAGCAGTGTTGTCACCAAGACTGGACTTCAAACATGTCTGCCTTTGTTTATCTTCATTACATAAGGGGTGATGGAATTATTCAATTACATTTTGCTCCCAATTGCTGCCTGCTTCATGTACCCTTGTATTTGTGGTCACTGTCATTGTAACTTTCCCTGAGTTAATTCCCCAAGGGATTCCCCTATTGAATTACAACTGAAGCCCAGATGAAAAGAGTCTGTGTTTGCCCCCAAAACGCATTGGTACCTAGATGCTTTTATTGTTACCAATAAAAACTGCTTTGAACTCTTCTCCATTTGGTGGCACCTAAATGACTCCATTAGGGCCCCCCTCCTGCCCTCTGTGGAGTCCCTGCAAGTGGAAGTGCAGCGACTACCAAGCACTCAAACCCCATCAAAAGAAACCCATATTGCAACCACGAAATGTTTACAAGTAAAGTTTCAAATATGTCTGCCTTTATTTATCTTTATTACATAGGGAGTGATGGGAGTATTAGTTTACAGAAGGAAAATAACATTGTGAACATTGTTTTTGCAGTCTTTACTGCTCACAGGAGAGAAAATGATTGCAGTCACCACATTTAAGGACTGGTAAGCTGCAATATATTACATTTGTGTTCTTGAGCTTAAAGCATCTCTTGCACATACCTTCTTGGAGCTTTTAACAAAACCTGGACTCTTGCCTCTTTTCCAGGCACAGCTTTTGCTGGTTGGTCAGGGAAATAGAGGTCTGGACTAACCCACTACCCCCACAACCCACACTAGCATAATTAGCTTAAAATGTTGATTATAATGATGTTGATGATGATGATGATGATGATGATGATGATTTGCATTCCTAAGGTCAAAGACTTCTTTGTATCCACTTTACATTTTTTTGTCATTTATGAATAATATGTTTTAATATACAAGAAGAAAATAAGCACAGTAATGTAAGTGCAATATTTGCATTCCCTTTGACCTTTCTTTGGGTATGTGTGCCTTTACACAAATGTGAATCTGAAAATGATGCATCCTGAGGTACTTTTCTGCCCTTACTATATCATAATGAGCACTTGCAGCAGCGTGGCAGTAAAAGTCATTAAACATTTATTACAACTGGAATGCATTGTGCTGCTTACTTTGTATGTTCACTCTACTTTAACTCATACAGTGAGAAATCAAAGAGGAGACAAAATTAAAAGGGAAAGGAAAAGCAAGGCAATGACAGATTTTTTTCACTAAGGCACCTGGGAATCATTTTAATGCAACAATTACATTAAAATAACAGTTATTTATATGTTGATTAGAATTTCCCCCTTCTCAACCTAAAAGGCAGAATTTGATTATGTGTTCCCTCTGGATTCTGGGCTGGTAGTTTAACATTTTCTTTTAATTTAAATAAAACAAGCATTTGCAAACAAACCTCTCACAGTGCAGCCTCTGGGGGCTTCTTCTTTCGCTATTAATCTATAAAAATGTTTGTAAATTGTCCCATTAGTGCTCACATGTATAGTGTTCTCTAGGCAGTAGGTCTGTGCCAGTTCCTGTGGGGAGTCATGGGCTGCAATATGCTTAGAGATTCTAAGCTCTCTGGTCACCATATAAAACGTGGAACTAGGGACATATGGTGCATCATTTCTTTATTTTTTGATTTCTTATTCATTTCTTTCATTTCTGTATTTTTCTTTATGTTTCTTTATTTCCAAAATAAAGTGTGTGGTGTGTGTGTGTATATATATATATATATTTCTTTATTTTTTAAGTCTCAGAAAAATAAATTAAATCTCCTCTATGGGGATAAAGAGTCCCCCCTAAAATCCCTTACCAGATCGCTGATCTGAGCAGCAGCCTGGCAGAGCAGGAAAGGGGAGGAATAACGTGCGCCCCCCGCATCATATCAGGCCATGCCCTTAACATTTGGAGGGTGCTTTGCTGGGGGGACCCCCTGGAAATGCACGTTGTCCCCATGTCGATAAGGACAATGGCCTCTTCCCTACAACCCTGGCCTGGTGGTTGTGGGTATCTGCAGGCAGGGGGGCTAGGAATCTGGGTGCTCCCTTAAATAAAGGGGACACCCAGATGCCATACCCCCGGAAATGAGTAAGGGATAGTTGTTATCCCTACTCATTTACCAAATAGAGTAAAATAAGTAAATAAACACCTCACACTGTAAAAAAGTCCTTTACAGACATTCCTCGCTTACCGGCTTACGTGTTTTGCGACCACTCGCAATTACGACCGACCTCCGACCCTATGTGCGGGAACGTAGCAGCGGCAGTGTGACGTCTCGCCGGCGGAAGTGCTATACTCCGTTCTTCACTGCGGGTCTCAGTGAGTATTTTATTGCCCGATGTACAGTACACTGTTCAGTACTCTACATCTGCAACACTATACAGTACTGTACTAATGTACTAATGCAGTACAGTACTGTATGGAGTTCCTCACTTAAGGACCAATTTGTTTAACGACCTGGTCGTAGGAACGGAACTCGGTCGTTAAGTGAGGAATACCTGTATTTAGCAAAAAAGACAAGACAGTTTTGGACAAGTCTGTTATTAAAAAAAAAGATGCCCATCAATGTAATCCAACCGTCAATCAGGTCGTCCAGGGATGTAGATCCACGTCAATCACGATGGACGATGACCACCGACTCACAGGAAAAAAATGACAGATCTGCTCCCGAATGTCAACAAAGGGGTTGGAGCGAGTCATGACCTCATGGGACTAGTTTTGCCCATTTGTTTAACCTCCTGCCGTCCGCCCGTTAAGAAAAAACGGACGGACGGCAGACTCGCATCAGCGGATCCAGGTGGCATTTAGAGGGGTACTAATATAGAGGGGTATAACCTATTCAGGAGGGACAAATGTTGGAGAAGGGGGGGTTTGCATTTACGTTAAAAACGATCTAAATATGCATATAAGGGATACAGATATAAAGATATAAGGGATATCACGTCAAACAGTAGAGAAGATGTGGAGACCTTATGGCTAGAGCTCGATTTGGCGGACCCTAGCCGTAAACTTATTGTGGGTATTTGCTATAAGCCTCCGAATATAGGGGAGGAGGGGGAAGCAAATCTACACTCCCAAATAGAAATAGCTGGGAGGGCAATATAGTCGTGATGGGCGACTTCAATTACCCGGATATCAATTGGGCTAATGGTACCTCAGGATCGACAAAGGCGGGCCGATTTCTGAACTTGTTGCTAGACAATTTCTTGGAACAGATGGTGGAGGTTCCAACTAGGAAAAATGCCATACTAGATTTAATAATTACTAATAATGGGGAATTAATCAAGGATATTGTAATTGGGGAGACACTGGGTAGTAGTGATCACAATGTGATTACTTTCAATATTAAATACAGGAAAGGAAAGAGGGCGGGATGGACAAGAACCCTTAATTTCAGAAGGGCAAACTAATGGGGCAATAAAATGGGATAACTCGTTTCACAACCTAAACTCAGACCAAATGTGGGACTGCTTCAGGAACACATTACATATTGCCATTTCAAAGTGTATACCATTGGGTAACAAAAACAAAAGATCAAAGACTAAACCGATATGGCTAAATAAAACTGTAAAACTACATGTTAAGGCAAAGAGAATGGCATTTATAAAATATAAGATGGAAGGGACGGCATTGGCGTTCCTTAAATACAAGGAATGTAACAAAAAATGCAAACTAGTAATCCGGGAAGCTAAAAAGAATGCGAAAAGCATATCGCCGCAGATAGTAAACAAAAACCTAAAAAATTCTACCAATATATTAACCGTAAAAAGGTAAGAAAGGAGCAGATAGGCCCAATAAAGGACGAAAACGGGAAGTTACTCACAAGTGACAAGGAGAGGGCCGAGGCGCTGAACATTTTTTTCTCCTCAGTATACACTCAGGAGGGAAACGGGTTCGACGTACGTGATAAAACACATAGTTCAACCGATAATATACCACAATGGTTGACGGAAAGCGGAATAGAACATAGACTTAAAATGCTCAATGCAAATAAAGCAGTTGGACCAGATAACCTTCACCCCAAGGTACTTAAGGAATTAAGCCAGGTAATAACAAGACCATTATTCCTAATTTTTAAGGAATCCTTAGTGACTGGTAGGGTACCATGTAATTGGCGAAGGGCTAATGTAGGGGGTCCAAAAAGGGGGCTAGATGCCAACCAGGGAACTATAGACCGGTCAGTCTAACATCGGTAGTTTGTAAACTGTTAGAAGGTATAATTAAGGACTATTTGGTAAAATTTGTTAAGGATAAGGGCATAGTTAATGATAAATACTATGTAACTATGTAAAAAAATGTTCCTGCTCTTGCGTGCCCCTAGCGCGCACACGGGCAGGAAAGACCCGTTTGTTTCTACAGCCGTTAACGGCTGTTTCACATACAACCGATCAGCGGCTCTATAGCCGCCTATCGGTTGTATGGCGGGATTTTGTCACGAGTGCCCCCCCTCCTGACCCCTCACCTTCAATCCCGGGATCCGCTACCCCATCTGTGGCCAGGGACCGGCTAGGGAGGGCGTCAGGAGGTAGATGGGAGGGAAATCAGCATCTTCCTCCTTGCTGACCTCCCTCCGTGCTGTGAATGCAGAAGTGATGTCTATTACATCACGTCCGCATTCACCTGTCAGTCATCTGGCTGCTATAGCCAGAGAGAAGAAGCTGATGAAGCAGATCTCTGCTTCACCAGCTTCTTTTGGGGACCCCAGGTGACATTAGGGGTCATAGAGACCCCTAATGTCTACATAAAGAGGACCTGTCAGTGTACCTGTGCTATTATATAGGGGGATTGTATCCCCCTATGTAATAGCAATAACAATAAGTGTAAAAAAAAAATATATATATATATATAAATAAAAAAACGTTAAAAAAAATAAAAGTCACAAATAAAAAAAGTTAAAAAAACCCCAAAATGTTTAAGTCCCCCCCTTCGTTTACTCACATATAAACGTAAATGTGCATCAGATGCGTCAGCGTGCGAAAACGACAATTGGGCTACACATGTTACATATTGCCGCGAACATCGGAGTGATTGCAATCATTTTAGGGCCATCAATCACCGATAACACTAAACTGATGAGCGGTAAAAGCTTTTAAAGCGTCGCCCATGGCCAATTATGGGTAATGTCGTTTTTTGAGGTTTCGCGCGCGTGCACAATTTTAAGGCTTGACATGTTTGGTGTCTTTTTACCCGACGTGACCCTGTCTTTTATATTTTACCAAAAAATTGGGTAATAATAAATGTTTTAGAATTTAATATATAAACTGTTTTTTTTTTAATTTTCTGTCAATTTTCCTTAATATAGTAAAAAATAAAAATCCCAGTGGTGATTAAATACCACCAAAAGAAAGCTCTATCTGTCCCCAAAAAAGGGTATAAAATTAATTTCAGTACAGCGTTGCAAGACGGAGTAAATGTCAGTCAAAGTACCACAGCGCTGAATACTGAAAAATGGCCTAGATGGGTAGGGGGTTTAACACCGCGGACTTCAAGTGGTTAAATTCTATGACAACTTTTGGTCCCCTAATGGAATGTAAACAAATGGGCGGAACAATTCTTATGATGTCACAACTCGCTCTGGCCCTTTGTTTACATTCGGTCGGTGTTGACCGGTTTCGGTCATGGTGGTAGTCATCGGAATTTTTTCTTTCGTTGAGTCGGCGGTCCTTGTCCATCGTGATTGATGTGGATCTACATCACTGGAAAACTTGATTGACCTGGGGATTACATCGATGGGCATCTTTTTTTTTAATTAAAGGGCTTTTTGCTACTGTGTTGTACATTTATTTTCGTATTTTACTGTTATTTTGTGAATTAGTAGGGGTAACAACTACCTCTTACTCATTCACGGGGGGCTGGGTGCCCCCTTATTTCACAAATGCTGACAAATCATTATAAGGTAAGTCCACTCAAAACATATATTTCCATTAATGGTTGAAACTAGAGAGTTGCATCACCCAACAATTTCTTACATCACTCCGGGTTCAAGATGGTGAGAAATACAGTAAGTGCTTCAGTTCCCAGTTGTACACACTTGTCACAACCCGTACAAGGAAGTTCCAGTATCCCTATGGGATTTGTAATTTATTTTAGATAATAAAAAGAAACTTAGAGTCATGGGAACAGCAAATGTTGGGCTAAAGCATTTAAATTTCCATGGCGAGTGGTAATACAGTTAGGAGCTATGTTAAAGGAAATCCCACCACAGAAATAACCTATATGTAAAACAGCATTGTATGTGGCAGACAATAGATGCCTCACCCCCTACCTCTATTTAAGTTTGGCTTCTCCATTTTTACATAAATGGCCTCTAATCCTATATGCCAATTATGTAAATACAATCAACACCTGGTTGTGATTAACAGATTATGTGGATTGGAGCAACATTCACAATATTTATTTTCAGATAATATTTGTACAGTCATTCTGAATTGAGAAAACTGGTTGGTTGACCAGTGAAACGTCTTCAAGAAAAATACAGCAAGTCTCATTTTTTTACAGATATATCCAAACATTAGGACATATTTGCAGGTTTCTCATGATGTTTGAATAAAGAAAACAGATAGAACACAACTTGCTGTACTTTTTTTGTATATATAGTTTAATAAGAGTGCCAAACAAACATCCACGAGTCCAACGTTTATAGTGATAAAACTGGTTCACAGCAAAAAAAAGCAGCCAGCAATTTTCGGGGACTACAAAAAACTTCCACTTCCTCAAGGCTCAAGAATGTTGACTTGCTTAAATGAACTAAGATAAGCAGATGCCAGATAGATCTGTGGTTTTCTACTTGGTACAATAATCAATAGGGAAAGGTTATGCTAGGGTTAACAAGTGCAGTTTCTGTCATAATTTGCTGCATTTGTTAACCCTGACATGACCTGCCCCTTTTGAAATTTAAGTACAAAATTCCTGAGTCCTGATGAAGGGGGAGTCTGTGTGGTACCCGCAATCTGTTGGCTTTTTATGCTATAATTTAATTTTATTAGTAAAAACTTTGGACTCTTGGATGTTTGTTTGGTGCCCCTAGTTGACTGTATATATGTGAATTCTCAATTGTAAGCCCCCCTTCCCTTTTTAGGGGTTGTCCCCATTTTGTGGAGTTCTACTGAACTACAGCTAGTCTGCCTAGTAATACCTCTACTGACCTTTTGAAAATCTGTATTTACTGCCACATTTTCACTTTTGTTTGCCTTTTGTTTTGGCATGTCTTGTTTAGTTGTTGCATCTATTAAGTGTTATGGTGATCACAATACACGATTAGCGACAAAATGTACAGACAACACAAGCTTACTCTTAACTGTACAATGCAATTTTAGTTGCAGCACACTGTGAATTCTATTGTAGAAAGATATACATTATTTATTTCATACTGTGAATTCTATGTGATCCTAAATTCACATGCTGAGAATCATACTCTAGAATCACATATTTCTTTATTACATACAGGGAATCATACTGTAGAACCCTATAGTTCTTTAAAGCATACTGTGAATTTTATAGTGAAATCATAGGACTTTAGTTTTATTGTACAATATAGATGTACCCTAGAATCACATATTTATAACCTAATAAGACCCACACAGAAACAGTAATTTCTTTTTTTTTTGAAAGCTCTGTCCTTAAATTCCCCATAGAAAAGTAGCACAAATATATACACATATTAAAGGGAATGTGTGTGGATAAACATATGAGAGTTGTCACTGGTGTCAGAGCAAAGCGTCAGGTTTATTTAAATTGCAGTCTCATCAGCAGCACATGCTAACTTCACTTTGTTCCCCTGCTTCTCCGATTGCCTACTAGGAGTAGTAGCCTCAGCCATAGGTTCAGCTGATACTTCAGCTATCTTCGGCCACCAGAGTCCTTCGGTTCAGTTGAACCAGAGGGCTGCTGTACGTGCTATTGGGAATAGCCGAAGGCAGCCAAGCCGAACGCATATGCTTCGGCTTGGCTGAGTCGTAGTCCCAGCCATAGCTTGGAGAACGGTCTGTTTCACAACTGACAACAACTGGGCAGAGCCAGTTGTGATGTCACGGCTTGCTCCACCCAGTTGTCATTCAATGACACCCCAGCGTCCTCGAGGACACTGGGCTGTCATTACATGACACCTGGGCGGAGACGGCCATGATGTCACGGCTGGCTCTGCCTAAGTGTGGTCCTTCAATGACAGATCAACTGGATGGAGCCAGCCTTGACTTAATGTCTGGCTCCGCCCATTTGTTTTGATGTGTCCAGGACCTGCAGGCAGACTGTCAGGTTTGCCAGACAAATCTAAACAGTTGGGTGAAGCTAGCGGTGATACCACCGCTACCTTAGCCCAATTGTTTATATTTTGCCGCCATCAGTCAGAATGCCATTCTGCGGTAACAGTTCGTCGAGTGCGGATGGATTGGCGGGTGGCGGGTTTTTTAAAATTATTTTTAATTTGTTAATTATTTTAATGTTTTGTTTTGCCGAATTGTTGTTGTCGTGGAAAACGCTGGTATCACGTACCTGGTAGGGAGGCCGAAGTGAGAGGAGGCTTCTCTTGCACCTCGTGTCTTGTGACCTTTGAGGTTGAGGACAAAGGCCAGGCAGACAGGGAGAGGCACGAGTCCTTTAGGAAAGTCCAGTAATCGAGGTCAAAACAAGCCGGGGTCAAAAGCCATGAAATCCAATTCAGTACAAGTAGGGAGCAGGCCGAAGAATATCCAAAACAGTCCGAGGTCAAAAGGCAGGCAGCAAGCAAGGATGGTCGTTTACACAGGAACAGGTCAAATCCAGGGGAATCAGGTATATACAGGAGAAGGCTAAACGGGAGACAAGGAACACGATCAAGCTGACAAGACAAACCAGCAACTAGTGGGCGTTTGAGCTGGGCTTAAATAGGGCAGTAAATCCATCTATGATGTAACTTCCTGTGCGCCTCTTGGCGCGTATTTGTTCTCAGCTGCGCCTGCGCGTGTTTGTTCTCGGCTGCGCCTGCGCGTGTTTGTTCTTAGCTACGCCTGCGCGTATTTGTTTCCGGCTGCGCCTGCGCGTGTTTGTTCTCCGCTGCGCATGCGCAGAGCGTGAGTTTCGCTGACAGCTGGACATCATGATGGACCCTGGATTACATCAGTGGATTCATTTTTGGGATTTTTTTTATAATAAAGGACTTTTAAAAACCTGTGTTTTGTATTTTTTTAATGTATGGATTTTTCAAAAGTCTGGTGTCTTTTTTAAAATTTTAATTTAACCCTTTAGTGAATGGGTATGGGTACAAGTACACCTTACTCATTCACAATGGGAGAGTCCGCATCTAGGTGCCCCTTATTTAAAGGGTACCTTGATGTGAGTAAGCCCCCCTGTCTGCACCCCCACAACCAATGCCCCAGGGCTTGTGGGAAAGAGGCCCTGGTCCCCATTGGCTTGCTGAGGGTATGTGGCCTGGCATGGCAGGAAGGTGGGGGGGTGCTTGCTCATCCCCCCTTTCCTGCCCTGCAAGGCCTGTACTCGGACCAAGGGTCTGGTTGGGAAATTTAGGGGGGACCCCACAGTCCCCCCCCCCATTTTTGGGGGTTGGGTTCCTCCTTAAAATTCCTACCAGACCCAAAGGGCCTAGTATGACTTTTGAGGGGAACCCCCACTTTTTTTTCTTTTCAATAGGTCTACCATACCAGACCTAAAAGGTCTGGTATGGTTTGGGAGGGGGACCCCATGCTGTATTTTTTTAATTTTCCTTTTTCTTTTAATTATTTTAATAACATTTGTATTTCTTTTTCTTTTTTTACATTTATTTAAATGACTCTTTAACATTTTTTTTTTTTTAATTTTGTTTACATTTTTAATTCTGCTTGCTACCTTGAAAATAGCAAGCAGAATAGCCAAACTGAATGCCGACCCAATTGGGGAGATTACACCTCACGTCTTGTCCTTGCAAAAGCAGGACAAAACTGGATGGAGTGGCTGTCATAAGAGCAGAAAGTTGCAAAAAGTAAAAGTTTTGCAATGCCTCATGGGTCTTGTAGTTCTACAACAGCTGAAATGCTGATGCTGCCTAACCCTAATTGTATTTATTTTCTATCTATTACAGGTATTTACATAGCGCTGAAAATGTATGCAGTGCTTTAGGCTCTGTTCACACCTAGGCGTATCGAATATGCGCGTTTGTTGCACATTTCTACTGCGATTCACGGTAAAAAAACGCGCGACAAACGGTGTGAACCAGGCCTTACAGTGCACATTTGCATCAGTCCCTGCCCTCAAGAAGCTTACAATCTAAGATCCCTATCTCACATGCATACATACAAGGGCTGATATACAGTAGACAGGAGCCAATTATCCTTCCAGCATGTCTTTATAGTGTGGGAGGAAATTGGTGTATCCAAAGGAAACCCACACAAGCACAAGGAGAACATGCAAACCTATCTAAAAACCCATACTCAGAATTCTACTTGTTAACCTGCTTATCCCTGGACCTGCATTTGACCTGCTGCTGCATTTGTACTATAACCAGCACCAGCTACATGTTCTCCTGTACTCCTGTCTGTTACTGCCTTGATTTGTCTCACCGGTTTCCCTTCCCTCCTATCCTGGCATTTTATATACACTGATCAGCCATAACATTATGACCACTGAGAGGTGAATTGAATATCACTGATTATCTCATTATAATGGTACCTGGAAGTGAGTGGGTTATATTAGGCAGCAGATGAACATTTTGTCCTTGAGCAATGAAAGAAGGTGGCCTGGTCTGATGAATCACGGTTTCTCTTACATCACATGAATGGCTGGGTGCGTGTGTGTCATTTACATGGGGAAGAGATGGCACCAAGATATAATATGGGAAGAAGGCAAGCCGACAGAGGTGGTGTGATGTTTTGGGCAATGTTCTTCTGGGAAACCTTGGGTCCTACCATTCAGGTGGATGTTACTTTGCAATGTACAATCTACCTAAAGATTGTTGCTGGCCAAGTACACCCCTTCATGGAAATGGTATTGCTTGATGACATTTGCCTCTTTCAGCAGGATAATGCCCCCTGCCACACAGCAAAAATGGTTCAAAAATGGTTTGAGGAACACAATGAGTTTTGAGGTGTTGACTTGGCTTCCAAATTCTTCAGATCTCAATCCAATCGAGCATCTGTGGGATGTGCTGGAAAAACAAGTCAGATCCATGGAGACCTCACTTCGCAATTTACAGAACTTAAAGGATCTGTTACTGACAGCTTGGTGCCTGATACCACAGCATACCTTCAGAGGTCTAGTGGGATCCATGCCTCAATGGGTCAGTCCTGTTTTGGCAGCAAAAGGGGACTTACATAATATTAGTCAAATCATCATAATGTTATGGCTGATCAGTGTATAGTTACAGTTATATTTAGAAGTTAGTTCACTATTGCATGTGCTGTTTTACTAGGTTGTTTCCTAATGTGTTAGTTTGCTTTTGTCCCTTGTATTTGCATTTTCATCATACATTGTTTTATTTTATTTTAGTTGGAGTTAGTTTTCTTTCACTTTAATCACATATGTGGTTATACCTGTCTGCAGGATGTTAGCTCAAAGTATTTTGACATGGGCTTTTTTAGTTTCTCAAGAAAGCTGAGAAACATACACCATTAGAGTCTAACCTCTCATTGTCCCCTTGCAGATAGGTTTAAATATGGGGTCTCTGCTTTAGCAGCAGACCCAGTAGAAATCTGCCTTTTGGTCTCATAATAATATAGATACACTTTCAGCAGGTAAATAGAAAAAAATATACACATTGTGAATGTTATAAACATAAACTAGAACAAAACTTTGTCTTAATACTGTAGGTGGGAACTAGCCCTAAAGCTGTCTTTCAGCTGATTAAAAAGATAGTTATGTAAACCATATGGTCTGTGAATTGTATAACTCTATTATTATTGCTCAGATTTTGAACCATATTTATTAGAGCATCTGATGTTATTCTTAGGATAATTAAAAATGCAAGACGTATTACACATTCTATTTAATGGGCAGCGACCACCTTCTGTATCATGAGACTTTCAGGCTAACAAGGAAAGGAAAGTGAATGAGCCTAAAGGGAGACGGATAGAGACAATGAGAAAAATCTTAGTGTGTCTCCTTCTGCCATCATTTACTGAGATGTGAGGTGACATACAGCAAAGACATTTGTGGAGAGATTTTGACATGGCAGTGAGAGAATATAAAGCTATCAGCCTGATAGATTATGACATGCAGAAGAGATAGACACAATTAATGTAAAAGCGTCAGAAGATTGACAGCTAAAACTTTTATTATACGCAATTCTCGAATCTGTTACACTAATCAATGTAATGTTTCAAAAAGTAAAAGAAACATTTGACTGTGCCTTATTATATTGGCTTAGATAAATAATTAGGACACCAATTATTTACAATGTTTAATTCCACAATGTAGGAGGTTTTACTTTACTTTAATTTTGGCACAAACTTCTCTAGCCTGTATATTATATTTCTACGATGTTACTCAAAGCTCAGTTGTATTCTTGCCACCCTCTCCCCCAGTTTTTTTGCCCACAGGCTCCCCGCTTTATGGGCTAATGGGAATTCCTTCACATTTGGAACAACAACCCATTCTGGGCAAGTCTGGGGCTCTACGCATGCAACATTGACTATATTATTGTCATATGGGACGGTTCCTAGGAGAGTCTGAAGGCCTTTGTGGATTACTGCATGGAGAATCCTTTTAAGTTAGATTTCACCTATGTGATGGATAGACATACCATAGTGTTCTTGGATCTAGAGTTAAGGGTGGGTACAGATGGGTCAGCTATTTCTAAGACCCACTTTAAACCATCGGCTGGCAACTCATATTTACATGCCAAGAGTTGCCACCATCCAAGGTGGATTAAGAATGTACCGGAAGGACAATTTGGTTGCCTGAGGCAGACCTGTACACTAGACAGCGATTACCAGATGCAAGGAGAATTACTCAAAAACAAGTTCCTAGACAAAGGGTATAATGCTGCACTCATAGATAGGGCCTTTCTCAAACATCAGTCCCATCCCACTGAGAAGCCCTCTGAAAGTGTTAGATCGAGAGACAGTTTTGGTCTAAGATTTTGCACTCAATATAATGATTGAGCTTTTAGGATCTCCAAAATATTAAAGAAACATTGGAGACTACTAAAGGAAGATCTGATACTATCAGAATCCCTTCCTGAGGCTACTAGCATTATTTTTAAAAAAAATGAAAGACTTATGCAGCTCTATAGCACCAATAAGTTGAAATCAGTTTCACATGCCAATATTGGAAAAGGGCTTTTTAGGGAAAACAGGCTGTTTTAGATGTAATTCTGCAAACTGTGGTGCCTGTCCATTCTTGTGGCACCAAAAAAGGGATTTTAGCAGTTCCTATGGAAAAACGTTCCTTTTCTAATTCTATTTCTAAACTGCGGGTCAGATTCTGTGATCTATGCGATCATTTGCCCATGCGGCAAAATATATGTAGGTTGCACTTCCAGGACGCTAAGAATTGGAGGAACATCATTAAGAAGAAAGATGATCATTCACTATCTAGGCATATTTTTGGAGTGCCACAATGCCATTCAAGAGGGGCTAAAAGTGTTTGGCATTGAAGGAATTCCAAGGATGGCCGATGAGGGTTACAAGATTCCGGAAGCTTTGTACCAGGGAGGCTTTCTGGAGCTACACCCTTAACAGCCTATCAGCAGTGCGGCTCAATGAAGGATTCGACTTGGCATCTGTAGTTTGAAGTTGAGTGGATGACCTGCAGATCATTCTGGTTCATCGTAACTGTTTTTTCTATGTCCATTTTTTCACTTTTATTGCTTCCTTACTGTTTTTAAGGTGTCCTTCAAATATATATATATTTTTACAAATATTTTTACTATTATTTTTACTACATAAAGTCATTATTTCATCTTTTATGCATTGTTATGCATAATTTAGTGGCCTCAAGTAAGAGAGTCTTCCCCATGATTTTGGAATATTTTATTGTTATTCTTCATTATACATGAGACATGTGTTATAGTCAAGTAATTTATATTAACAGAGGTTTTTTTTTTATAGCACTCCATTTTTCTCCCATCAATACATCTTTTATGTGTATGCTTTTACCATTATTTAGCAACATGTAATGATATCATTTTAATGTGCTATGGTACGCATGAGTCATGGGTTTCAATTAAAACTAACCTCTCAGGTTGCTCTATTTAAAGTTAAACAAGAGTTCTAAATCATTCTAAATTACTATTTTTAACCCATTTAAATTTAGTTCAGTTACTAAACAAAACTGTTACAATTTGTTTTATGCACTGTATCTTAAGATTTGTTGATGTAGTCTTCTAGATATATTTTTTGGGATTATATGTTCAGTTTTTAAAACATTTTGTATGGTTGTAGTGTTACTGATCCGTTTTTCAGCTCTTTAGACGACTTCTCAGTTTGATCTGTTTCTCCAGACGACTCCCAAGTCAATGCACATTGGTAGCCTTGGAGAATACTTTAGTGGATAGACATCCTTGCTTGTTAGCTGATAGCAGAGTGTTTGGTCTTGTTTATGTGAATTCTGCCTGTCAGATTGGTGTCAGCCGTCGGCTTATTAGGATTCTGTGGATCCCTAATGATGACAGCTCACACACAAGTTATCTAATTGAATACAAGCTGGTTGGGTGGTCTAATGTGCTATGTAGTGGTTCTATTGCTAACGGAGAGTGTTTCCATCCCTTTTTCTCACTTGTCTCTCTCTCCAAATGATTGGCACATTAGGGGTATGGGGACGGGATCCTCAACAAAGGAAACGTCTAACCCCTCATGATTGACTGTAAGCGTGTTCCCTTAGTAACATAATGCCAGGCTACCATTGGTTTTCCATCCTATTGTGGTTGTGGTTTGCCAAAGAGTATATAGTAGCACATAGAGAGCTGGGCTGTCTAGCTATGAAGAAGGGGGCATGTCCCCGGAAATGTGCTAGCAGTGGGACTGTGATGTGAACAGAGTCCCCAGAGTGTCTCCTCGACCTCACCTCCCTTACATTCGCAGCAGCAACTCTATCAAGGATTGCTAGTTCATTAGATGCCTATGTTTACTGCTTCAATTGTGAGTATATTTCTGTATACTTTTCTAATCATTAAAAGGTTTACCTGCACCAGAAAAGGCACCCGGTTGTTTTTTGTTTTCCACCCAGTACCCCCCACTTTTATTTTTTTTAAATCAACAGATATACCCTATTTCTAGGTGTCTTCTGTCCAGTCATGTGATATTAGGAGATCCTCTTCCACCTCGTCTTCTTCCAGTTGTGGGAAGGATCTAAATGCTGCTGAGAATGGTGTCATGTAACGCCCTTACGCCAAATTGGCGTGATGACATGCCCCCCGGGGCAGGACCTTGACAACCTGCTCTCACAAGAAGTGTGTTAAATCACCCTTTCCATCCTTAAAAAGGACCAGTCCTGGATTGCAGAGCAGTAAGTCTGCATGGAACAGTGCCAAAGATAGGATAAGTATGGCAGTGAGAATTTCTTTTTTTTTTGTAATCATGCAGGGCAAAAAAAATGAAATTATACTTTAAGGGGTGTATTCACTAAGCGGCCATAGGCAGCCGAGTGACTCACCGACCCCAAGCGAAGTGAGCTGAATGTTGTTCGGCTATTCACTTCAGGCTAGTACGGCTGATTCCAGCTGTATATTGGCTGAAATCAGCCGTACATCGTGTGGCTTTGTGTGGCTTGGGGTCGGCCTAACATGCTCGGCATACCCGAAGTGCAGAAGGAGTTCGACTCAGCCGATCCAACATCTGGACCGGCTAAGCTGAACCTCCGGCAGGCTACTCACTGCTGTTCGGTTTATTCTTATAGATGCTGAACAGCAGTGAGTAAATAGCCGAATGCCGCTGAGCGGCATTCGGCTCGGCTGTTCTCCTCGGTCCCTCAGTGGGACCGAGCAGAACAGAAAAATAGTTTAAAAAGTAGAAAAAAAATAGAAAACAGCTAGCTCTGCCCAACTGTTTTCTATTGGCTAAGTGGTTCTGCTGCCGTCAAAAAAAAATTCCCATAGGAAAGCATAGCTAGATTCCTATTGGCTATTTCACTTTGCAATAGCCAATAGCAAACTAGCTATTGCACCCGCCCTCTGCTGCTGTCAATCACCAGATGGGGACCTGATGGAGAACTGCAGGTCCCCCTCTGCTGATTGACAGCAGCAGTGGGCAGGTGCAACAGCTGCTCTGTGTCCCAGTGGGGAGGAGAGAAACTGTCACAGGCGGCAGAGCACTGCGGGAGGAGAGCGATGTGAGCAGTCGGTGTCCCTCCTCCCTGCACCGCTCAGTCTCCTGGACTGATCAAAGGAGAGCAGTGTGTGGGGGCAAAGACAGCCAGCCCTGTCACAGGAGGCTGGCCGGCGGTGCAGGGGGAGGAGTCAGCTGTCAGATCGAGCTCTCCTCCCTGAACCGTTCACTCAGCCTCCTGTGACAACGTGTCAGGAAGCAGAGCGAGGTACAAACATTCAATGATCAGTGATCACTGAGTGTTTGTAAATAATTGAGGACATAGTATGGTTACTGTATCCTCAATTATGAATGAATGGTAAGTGATCTACATCACCTCCTGTACATTCATAATTGTGGTTACAGTAAACATACTATGTTCTCATGTTATAAATGAACAGGAACACTTAGTATAGAGGTTTCCTGTTCATTTATAACTGGGGATACAGAAAAAGAGATTGAGGACTCTGTGTTCTCAATCTCTTTTTCTATTTTAAAAGGGAAAATACAGAAAGGAAAGAGAAAGACGGGGCTTTATAGGTGACTCATAAACAATGCGGTTAGACATAATGTCACATAACTCATTCTTGTATAGTAAAATTCATATTTAATAACATAATTCCATAATTAACAAAAAATGGCATATACAGGACATACCACACATCTAAAAACAGGACCATTCAACATATAAGCAGCATGTCACCTCTAGGAATCCGTACAGATTCCTATTGTGCAAAATAGCAATAATTAACACTCTTGATTTCATTGTAAATTCATAATAAATTAGATCAGTTAATATATAATTTTTAAGATCAGTCAACAAATTAATGATATATAAATTCATATTGTTAAATGTTCCAATCAAAAATCTGTAAGTTTTCATTCTTTGACGCATTTCGCCGTAGCTTTTTCAAGAAGTTTATAGAGGTGGCCATGTATAAAAATTCCTGGGGACGGGCAGATTCGCATCTAGGGGAGTCCCTCCACTCCGCCAGAAGCCCCGGCCACAGACATCACACGCCGACTGATTGAGGCGGCGTGTGTGCCTGCGGTGGGTAACATCTAGAGCAAGGGAGACTCGGAACATGGAGAATGGTAGAGGTTGGTCCTGAACACTTGAGGAGCTTGAACAAGTCACAAGGTCGCACAAGGACAGATAGAGATGCCTCCTTCCTCCATACATCCCCTGAGTTATCCCTGGTTCTCTTCTCCTGGCGGAGTGGAGGGACTCCCATAGATGCGAATCTGCGAATCCCCAGGAATTTTTATACATGGCCACCTCTATAAACTTCTTGAAAAAGCTACGGCGAAACATGTCGAAGAATGAAAACGTACACATTTTTGATTGGAACATTTAACAATATGAATTTATAAAAATTAAATATGAATTTTCTAAAAATTCTGTACTCAAAGTGTATTTCTAGCCAAACTTGTGCAGGATTACAACCCCTTTGACTTTTTTTATTGCTGTCTGGTATACATTTTGAGGGGGCCCCCTATTTATTGTATTGGGTCCCCACTTAAAATCCATACCAGACCTTCATCAAAGATAAGAGTGTTGTTTGGATTTTTGTGTCTAACCCTGCGCTGTTTTTTTTTATTTGTTTGCCACTTTTGATGTATGATGTACTAATGTAAAAATGGATTGGGTACCCTCCAAGATACATACCAGACCCTTACAGGTTTGACACTTCACATGCAGGTTTAGGGCATTTCCCAAGCATGTTATTTAAAGGAATTATGTATTTTATTTCTTTACTTTAAGCTTTACTAAAAGCGCAGCTCCCTGCTGAATGGAATTTATTTTTTTAAAAATTTGCATTGGTACACGTTTGCCAGGGCAGTGCTAGTCTCTTTGTTTGACAATCTCTAGCCTATTAGTCTTGAAGAGTGAGCCCATTGATTTTCAAGATTCCCCTCCCATTGACTTCAAGAGGGTTCACATTAAAGTTTGCAATTTTGCTGATTGTTGGATATATTTGCTGAATGTGCTGGCATCTTAAACTCAAGCGCATTTGCCCATTAGTAGTCAGCAGAGCAAGTCCCCCATTTCTGTTTTGGTGAAAGCTCAAAATGTTTACATAAGAAGGATAAGTCTACACAGTGAAAACACAGACACTAATAAACCACTCATCACATTATCGAAAACGAAAGAAAAAAACCTTTTGTAATGGGGTCCTGTAACATTTAATTATGTGTCTTTCATAATCAATTTAGTAATCGACTTAAGGCTGATATTAAAGAAATATTAAGTTGTTGTCCCTAGCAGCCATTCAAATTTCAGCTGATGTTTTCCCATGTATGTTAGAAATGATATTTCTTTACACTGCATGTACAAACTTTAAAGTGACATTAAAGTCTCTTTTTCCCCCCTATTCTAATCCTGCTTTAAATACTTACCTTATGTGATGCCTCTTAATGTGATCATCTTCTTCTTTTCACTAGTTTACAGCAGTTCGGATCTGCGCTCTGCAGCTGGTAGCGAGCAGCACAGACACAAGTAAGTATTTCATATTTGGCCACTTTTTTTTTCTAATGTTGTGGCATATATCTACTGCTTGCTAGCAGTAGATATATGCAAAAAAGAGGGAGACCTTAATTCTACTTTAATTAATTTGTTTTAAAAAAATATTTAGACATGGTCAAATACATGGAAACAGGACAAAAACGGTTTACATTAGTAGTATTACATTCTGCAACTTTTTTCAATAATGAATCCAGATCAAACAAATATACATTGCCCAGCAAAACATTGCTTTACATTTTTGCCCAAAACTTACAATCATGTTTCTGAACAGCTGCTCCCAAGTCTCTCCACTCAACTTTCCTAAACTCCCTGTCCAGTACAAGATCACAAAGGACAGTGCAGACTCCAGCAACTGCTCCTCTACTAGCTTGCAGAAGGGAGGAGAAGGGGCCAGGGGGAGGGAAGTAGCTTGATGTGATGTGTCTGTGTGTTTGTGGAGACACATAGAGCTTACTAGCACACACAAGGATGACTGCATAGCACTCTGCTTGAGAAAATAGTCACTCTAAAACAGGAAGTCAGGACGAATGCTCAGGGGACCAGCTGATTCTGGAGGAAACTAAAACTTTGAAACATGAAGGAGAAGTATTCATTGTAAGTGATTTCATCAGCATTTGAAATAGCTCAAAATCCTTTTGACTTTAATATCACATTAAGCCTATTAATAGTGGTAAAATGCAGAGAAGAAGAGATACCTGGGATCTGGTTAATTAAGACAGTGGGTAAACCCCCTACACTATGCAATAGCCCAGTTCTCAAAGCAACCCTGCACTAAACATTAGTGGGCACCTCTAACAGGGTAGACTTTGAGACAGGTCTCTCTGAAAATAAGAAAGGATTAATGCAAGTGATTATCATTCATTTTCAAGCATATAACCAGAACTCATGTGAGAGGTCAAACTACTTATGAAGGCTTTGTAATGAAATATAATTCAGAGAGTTTTAAATAAATGAAATTAATCTGTAAAAGTAGCATTGCTGAAATAAATGTCTTTTAACATCATTGCTTGTAGTTCATTCAAACTGATTAATTGTTAAGCTATTACAAAAATACTGTAAGATTGGACACATTGAACTGAGTAATAATATATTGCATACATATTTTGTTTAATTGCTGTTCTATTTCCCCACTTTCACTGTCTATTCAAAGAAATCCCTGAGGAGCTACATATACTAGGACAAAAAGGGCATGTTTATGCAGCAGAATAAAAATCTAAAATTTTAGAACTGTTCATCTGCTGAGAAAATTATTTATTGCCACTTTGTTTCATTTTTCCATATAAAGTATAGAGGAGGAATAAAACGAAAGTGAAGAACTGGAGTGAGACCATTTATTCTATGTGCACTATCGGTGTTCTTGTATGTACGGCTGCTAGGATACGTGTATAGAAGCTTATGTGTGAAAAGTGTGCCAACAGGAAACTTCCATGTTGCCGTTGCAGCCAATCAGAATTCTATATTCAATTTATTCTGTTATGCCTCCCAGCAATTGTTCCTCCATTTTTTTATAACCAAAAATAGTACAAAATGAAGGTGGGATAGCAGATGATATGTGCACATTAAAGTGATTCTGTCACCTGAAAGAATTCAAACTTACCCGTCGCTAGGCCACTTCACTGTTGAAGAGCTAAACTTGCTGATACTTGCTCCTGGAAATGTGTCAGATGGCTGGTCTCCCTTTGTGCTCTATGGTTCCTTCTGCCAGCTATTAAAGACACAATAGTGTCTAGAGATGGGCCAATCTCCCCGTTTTTCTTTTTCTGGCGGGGTTGTCGAATCTTGCTTTAAATTTGTAAAACCTGAACCTAACATAAAATCCCACTAAAGTCTCTAGAGGGTGAATTTTAGTAGTAAATTCTAGCTATTTTCAAGGCTAATAGGCAAGCTATTGTCAAAAAAGGGCATGGGGAGTTGGACACTGCCATAAGAGACATTTAACAACAAAAAATATATATTTTTAAAAAGACCCTACAGCGAGGAGAGAGTATCCTTTTATTGCAACTTGGAGCGTGACATGTAAAATACACCATTTCTTTCAATTACATGTTTGGGAGATACTTTTAGGCTAGTGTTACACTACAGTGCAGTTTTTACAGACAGGGACACCATATTCTGGCATCAGATATTTTGGATATGCAAGCATTTTTTGTAACTTTTACATTTAGCTTGGCTTGAATACTTCAGCAGCACCCAATATAATAATTTTAGGAAAAAAAGTTTAGGCAGTTTTGGCTGTGACACCTGATTTCATTGAATTAAATGGTGGAAGTAGCAGTCATAACAAATCTAAAAGCTTTTGGAAAATGTATTTTTCAAAAAACTAAAAATCTAAAAACCTCAATTTTGATAAAGTTTTACTTGTAATCAGTGAGTTAATCACACAGCAAGTGGTAAATGGCATTTCTGGGAACATTCCATACACCAACGGTGTGCAGAACAACTCCAGGTTGCCATATTGCATATGGCTTACACGTCTCAACTTAAACAGCCTTAATAATAGCTATTATTTATTTATTTATTATAGGTATTTATATAGCTATATTTACACAGCACTTTACAGAATGCACATTTACATCAGTCCCTGGTCTCAAGGAGCTTATAATCTAAGGTCCCGATGCACACATACACAGGGCCAATTTATACATGAGCCAGTTAATCTACCAGCATGTCTTTGGAGTGCCAGAGAAAACCCACGCAAGCACAGGGAGAACATGCAAACTCCTTGCAGATAGTGTCCTGATAAATTCGAACCAGGGACTCCTAGTCCTGCAAGGCAGAAATGCTAACCACTATGCCACTGTGCTGCCCATAGCTCAGTAGCATCAGCAGCAAAGGTTTTCTAGACATTGGTAATCCAAAACCAGTTTATTTGGATCAAATGATCTAGGAACAGATGGATTTGAATCTTCATAACAAAACCTCCTGCAGTGTGGGAGGCTCTTGCAAACAGCACACTGCAGAGAAAGCCAGAAGCTCCTGTGCATGTTATGCAACTTGTATCTGTATTGCACAGCCAGTCTGAGATAGAAAAGGCAGATGTGCCCTGCCTTTTGATGGTGTAGCTCAACCACTGTTTTGTTCTGAAAAAACGTTTACCCCTTACTACCTCTACATAAAAGAACTTCTGCCTTTTACTTCAGGCCTGCCTGACATTTTTAATAAAGGATATTGCCTAAATTGAAAAGCAGCTTTGCCATAAGGGGAATAAATATATTGTGCTTTGGTGCACACTACTATACTGCACAAGTATGCAGTCAGGTGCTGCAAACAAGGAGCAACTTTGCCTGTGTCAGCATCAAGTGTATGCTATGGGCCCTGAAATGAACAAAAAGCCCTAGCAAAATAAAATATGCCTCCTCAAAAAAACAACTTGAAACACTAAACCCGAATACATTTTTTTAACCTACCTAGATAATTGTGAAATACAGGAAAAAAACTGCAAGGAGAAGCTCAGCAGCTAAGCAGCATCTGCAGTTGGGTCTCTGTACTGCTAGATGCACAAGAATATGTAGCCTACCACACTGCGATCCACAGTAATGCACAGCATACCGCTGTAAAGCTAATAATTCTCCATGCAAAAGCTGTCAGTTTGTCCTAAACTACTCCATCACACAAATGGTTTCTAGAAACCCAACCCTTTATAGTGAGGAGGCTGGTACATAACAAAGCTCCAATTATTGGTCATCCTATGCTAGCTGATCAAAGTTCAAAGGCAAAGGAGTTCATTATGGTTACAACAAAATCTGGTCTGGCGACAATTCCCTGGGATCACAAGTTTCAAACCCATGGTAGTGGTGAACCTAAGCCTCATCCCTAGTAGTGTAGGGGCCGATGGAAGGAATGAGCAGGGAACCAAGTATCTAACACACTCTGAAATGTGTTGGATGCTGAAGATTCTTCTTGTAAAGATGGCCATACACTCTGCAATTATCGTTCGATTTCCTTTGTGCCGTTATCAAAGCCTAGTTGGATTTCCGCATGACTGCCCCATCATGCACAGACCAATGTCAATTTCGATAATGGTTCATTAGCAATTCTAACTCACCAAATTTTTATGATTGACGCAACAGATTTTTGTTTGAGCATGTGAGGTGTTCTTGCTGTGATTTTATTCATACGAAAACGCTACTAATCCATCGATTTTTGTTTGATTCAAGAAATGTTTTCCAGCCTGACTGATCGAGGAAATTTGGCCAGAAGTACAGTAATTACAATCGTTGGGTTCCCATCAACTGATTAATTATCGTTCAAAAGACCATTCATGGACAATTTCCAAACGATAATAGCAGAGTATATGGGCACCTTAATAGAGAGATTTGTATACAGGCTGTGGCCAGCAAAAAGTTCTCTTGGAAATGGAAGGAAACTGGGGTGCAATCTAATGAAGGAAGCTGCGAGTGGGTACATAGACACATTTTGAGGGGGATTAATCAAAACTGGAGCAGACAAAAACTGGAGCAGCTGTGCATGGCAACCAATCAGCTTCTGTCTTTCATTTTCAAATCTTAACTGAACAAACTGAAGAGAGAAGCTGATTGGTTGTCATGCACTGCTGCCCCAGTTTGTGTCTGCTCCAGTCTTGATAAATTCCCCTCAGTGTGTTTAGAACTACAAAATAGCATAATGGGTTCAGGATATTTATCCAATACATTAGGGAAGTCAACCATGGGAGTGCTCATAGATCACAGAATTGGCAACAGTAAGCAATGCCAAGCAGCAGCCAGCAGAGCAAATTGGATACTGCAGTGCCTTAAAAGTTGTATCGTGGCAAGGGATAAAAGAGTAATGTGACCACTGCATAAATCACTGGATAGGCCTCATCTTGAGTATGCTGTGCAGTTTTGGTCGCCAACTCTCAGGGGAGACGTCATCGTGCTGAGAGAGTTCAGCGTAGGGCTATAAAATGAATTAAAGAGATAGAAGGCCTGAGTTATGAGGACCTCCTTAAGCAATTGAAATCATCCACCTTAGAAAAGAGACGATTACGAGGAGACCTTATTGCAGTCTTCAAATTCATCAATGGGGATCACAATATTCAGAACAAACTGTTCAATCAGAAAACTGTATTGAGAACATGGGGACACAACAGGAGGTTGGAGGAAAGGGGGTTCAATCTCAAAAATCATAGTTTGTTTTTTTACTGTGTGGGCAGTGAAATTGTGAAATTCCCTTTAGTAGTCTCTGCCTTTCCCTTCCCAGTAGTCTCTGCCAGGAGCATTGATAAATTCAAGAAACTTTTCGATGAGTTTCTTATTTCACTTGATATACAAAATATGGGCAGTGTTAGAGTCAAATAAATACAGACACGCAATCACACACACCCATACATATATACAGTAGGTTGAACTGGATGGACCCTTGTCTTTATTCAACCATTCAACCTTATCTACTATGTTACTATGTTGTATTAGTAACATGCTTTAGTTTAAATAAAGCTTCACATTACTGTCACAAATCAGACTGATGAAGGGGTTAAGGATCTACCCTAAAATGCATTCCCCAATGGATGTGCTTGTGTACACATGCAGATGAGATGCTATGGCTGCAAGGAGGAGGTGCCACAGGAGAGTGAGGAACTGGAACTGTGCTGACTGGAGCTCTGTGTACCTGTGTACCCACCGGCGACTTTTGTCATTAGATTTAATCTCCCAGGGAGCCTTCTGCTGGCCACAACCTGTATACAATGCTCTCTATTATGAGATCCATGCAAGGTTTTATATTGTGAGTTTATTTTATTTATATAGTTTTTCTATTAAAAAGGTTCTGTTACACTATGCCAGTGTGCTATTTTTCTCTCATTTCTTTCAGATATTCGGTCCTTTCTGTATTTACAGCTGCATGGTGGAAGTTGAACAATCTTTTTTGTGGTTCTGTGGCAAGCGGGTTTCTAAGGACTCTTTTATATATTTCAGTGTGAGCTTTTAGGTCTTCAAAAGTGTAAATATCAGGCCATGGGTGGTTGGATTTATAATTATTTTCTTTAGTTTGTTTTAATTGTTTAATCTAACAACAGACTAACTTTTATTGATTATGAAATGAGGAGATTTACAAAAAAGATGGCATTGGGCTTTATGTAATTTGTTCCAAAAATTAAAGGGTTGCCTATCAGTGGCAACACCCCCAGCACAATAGATAGCGTGCTGCCAAAATGTGCCTCATGACCATCCTGGCCAGTATTATACAGTATAAATTAGATTAATCATTTTAAGTTTGCGTGTAAATAGCACAATTTATTGTGTGCAAACATAATGGCCCCTGCTGACCAGTATAATACACTTCTACAATAAGAAATAGATGAATGAATTGAAGCTTTATGTTCCAAACATTAAATGGTTTGCTATCTGCAGAAAGGTAACAATGCTCTAAATGAAACCTAGACAGACCTTTTACCAGCTACTGCTGTATCTCCTAAATTGTAGTTGATTTACTTTGCACTTTTCCCTGCACATGATTGGGTACTCTTTGGAAAGTGAAATGTCACCATGCAAAATGGAAATTCCCCTGCAAAGTGAACAGCCTATTAGCCTTTAGCAAATCAACCTCATTATTACAACTTTCACATTCTGGATTAAGAATCTGCTCCACTTTTCTGCCATATAATGTAGACTGGACAGAAATGAGCTTAATGTAGACCTGTAAGCTGTCAAAAAAAATAGTTTTGTCTCCTTTTGTGTGGATTTGGATTGCTGTTTCTTTCGGATTGCAGCATTCGGGCCCGAAAGTCGGTTCGTGATTTGGAACTTTCCAAAATTTTGTTTAAATTCAGAAGCATTATTACGAACGAATGTTCAGTGCAGAAATATCCAATATGGAGTGTTGTGTGTGTAGTATATTTTACTTGATTTGAGTGACAATTATTTTTTTTTTCTTATTAACTTTTGACAGTCAACAGGAAAATTAAGTAATTGTTTTTACTTCTTCAAAATCTTTTAAATGCAAATTTTTTAGTGATCACCACTGCTAGCCCCTCTGCCCCCTCCTCAGCAGTACACTTCATCAGCTAGAGCTTTCTCCAGTGCCCTGCCTGCACTTTTACTGTTCTTTCTGCCTGGAAACTTGTGAACGTCCATGGCATCCAAAAAGCGTCCGTTTAGGTCAAAAGCGGTTTTAGACCAGGTAGAAAACAGCAATAGTAAATTAGAGCCTTTAGGCAAACAAACAGCTAAATACACTAATTAAATCTATATACTGTTTTTACACTGTTTATTTGACAAAGGATTTGTAATTCTCTTCAGTATTTTGAGCCAAGCACCCTGTTAAGGTGCCCATACACTTTACAACCCTCGCAAGACTTTTGTCTTGCGAGGGTTGTAAAGTACTTAAAAAAACGTACAATCTGCCCATCTTGGACAAGCAGATTGTACTTGCGATCATGGCAAGCCGATGACTGCAAACGGGCAGTGTGCGTGTGCGCAGTTGTCGAACAAGCAGGCCACTAACTCGCCGAGAATCGTACGATTCCCGGCGGGGTTTCCAGCCTGCTTGTTCGACGGAAGACATGCAACTGTACAGTAGAAACGGTCACACGCCTTCCATACACTGCACGATTATCGTACGATCGCGGGATTTCTGTCCATTCCTCTCCCTATAATTGCAATAAAGAAAGATTCAAGTACCTAATTATGTTGCAAAACTATCAAAAGTTTTCAGTGAACAGTATGAACACAGGAGTGTGTGTCAATGAGATATCAGTGATGTCATTAGTGTGCATTACTGCAGTGTTAGCGAGTGCAAAAGTTTGTGTCTGCGGTGTTGGTGAGTGCCAAAATGTGTGTAGTTGCTGTGTTGTCACATGCAGAAAAGTGTGATTCTGCAGTTTTGGCAAATGCAACAACGTGCATTAGTGTAGTGTTGGTGAGTGCAAAATGGCAGGTCAGTGTGTAGGAGTGCAGAAGTACTTGCTGGTGCGGTATCGGCAAATGCAAATGCACATGCCTTCGCAACTGGATAAAGGCCCATCATTGTGATGTTAGCAAGTGCAAAATTGTTCATTGTTGTATTGTTATTGGGTGCAGAAAAGTGTGTAGTGGTGGTGTTGGCAAATGCAGAGTGCACTTTGTTGCAGTGTGGGCAAGTGCAAAACGGCATGTCATTAGCAAGAGCAAAAGTAGGTGTCAGTGTGGAATTGGTGACTGCAGTGACTGCAGAAGTGCATGTTAGTGTGATATTGGTGAATACGAAGAATGAAAACAAAAGTGTGTGCAGTGCAGTGTGTTGTCAGCAAGTGCAGAAGTGCACGATGCTGCAGTGTTGGGTAGTGTAGAAGTGCCCTGAGGTGTAGTGGTACCAAGTAATGTCCTGCTTGTTGTGTGCAGTGACAGCAAATGGGGGCTTGGCAATGGTGAGGCGGCAACAAGCAGGGTCTTGTGCAATGGTGCGGTGGCAGCGACCAGGTCCTGCCATAATTGTAAATTAAGCCAAATGCTGCAAAACCGTTTACCAAAGCATTCATCTAAAGAATCTATATTTTGCTATACTTTGTATACTTTGCTTAATGTTAATGTGCATTGAGCCATTTATCTAATTGCACACTGTGAAGGCTCCTGAAGGAAGGAGCAGTGGTAACCAACCTGACTACAATGATGGTATGGCCGTCGCTCCAGTTGGTGAGAGGCAGAGAGCTGGTTGTGGGTGGATCTTAGTGCCGGGCCCTCAGTTCCCTGCAATTTACAGGAAGTGTGTACATGCGCTGGGGAAATGCTTAACTGTCACTTTTGCTATGGAATTCTTTAGCCCCCATTCACACCTACATGTTCTGATAACACCCGTCAATGTGCACATTTTTGTGTGCATTTGGCCTACGTTCACAGGAACACGGCAAAACATGCAACATGCTTGTGTTGTCATTATTTCTAATGGCATCCCAAATGTAGCCAGGAAGACAAGCGTTTTTTTGTTCCATGTTTGCACACATGAAAACATGCACAAACGCTGAAGCAAAAAACTTGTAACGTGGATCGCAACACAACCCTACACATTTTTTTTAAAACTAGGGGTCCCTCCTACCATTCCTACCAGACCTAAAAGGTCTGATATGGATCGGGAGTTGGACCCCATGCTGTTTCTTTTTTATTTTATTATTTACTTTTTTTAATCTGCTCGCTACTTTGGAGGTAGCGGGCAGAATAACTGAGAATAACGGCGACATTCGGCTATTCACTTACTGCCGTTCAGCCTCTATAATAATAGGGGCGAACAGCAGTGAGTGAACTGCCGGAGGTTTGGTTCAGCCGATCCAGATGTTGGATCAGCTGAGTCGAACGGCTCCTCACTTTGGCTCAGCCAAACATGTTGAGCATGTTCGTCTAAACCGAAGCCAGCCAATGTACAGCTGATTTTAGCAGATGTACGAGCTGAAATCAGCCATACAGGGTGGAAGAGAATAGCTGAATGGCGTTCGGTTCACTTCACTTAGCCTAGGTTTTTCACTCGGCTGCCTTTGACAGCTTAGTGAATAACCCCCTTAGCTATTTAAACTGACATGCTGGTTTGGGCATTCTATTTTTCAAAGCCCAAGTAGATAAGCACATTTTTGTGAGTCCGCACTGCAAACATACCATAGTGATTTATTCCTGTCATTTACATTAATAAATCAGAACTATTGTTTCCTATAGAACGGGGACTGATTTACAAAAGAAAATGAACAAGAGCAAATATAAATTACTGCTGTATGCCTACATGATGTATGTGCACACAGCGGTTGTAATCACCAAAACCTATCTACAGTAGCTGCCCAAACACTGATGTTCAATGCATTCAATTCACTCCTAGTTTGTCATGTGCATTGGACATCCAAGTAGAAGAAGCTTTGTGCTTTCTTTTTAAAGCACTGCAATATGACATGCGTGTTATCATTTTACCCAAAAATTAAAACAAAAAAAAAACAAATGTGACTTTCTCACTAAGCAATGTAATGTGCACATGTCAAGCAAAGCAGCATGTCTGGTAGATGTCTTTCCCAGCAAACAAGATATCATCAGTGTGGTATTTATCATTAGAATCTCCATTCCGAGCAGCAGTATATGGATTCTAATGCTCCTGTTGGCTGTAAACTTCTATGTATGCCCAACAAGATATGCACACACAGTACCCCATACAATGCTCCCCACCTGCTTATTGCTCTCTGCATGCTAATATGACATTATGTAACATTTATTAGTTAAATAAACATTTTTTGCTATTACTTACACTTATTGCTTTTCCACTTCCTGGTCCTCTTAGGCATTAGTGATGTAATCCTGGCCTCAACATGTCTTAAAATAAATCAGATACATCCTGGGAAGTTTACATTACAGAGTTTTGCTAGAAAATCTCATTTATAAAATGCAAAGATCTCAGGGAAAGGAATTTGCCCCTGTGATGATGTGCATGGCCACATCTGCCTGAGTTTCAGGAAGTAAAGGTAGATGGATTAATCTGTCCGCTGTGAGAAAAAGAGGGAGGAAAATAAAAATAAGGTATGAAAAGAATTAAAAGTCAGCAATTATCTGAATGTATCTGTGTGTATAATGGCTATGCTAAACATTTCTAAAGTTGCCCTTGTTGCTATTTTTAAGATAAGGGTCAACTCCCTCTTGAGGACACACCATGGTGTAGCCTGCATTTGTCTAGATACAGCAGCATTCTCCAACAAACTATGCTTTTTATTAGAATTATTAAAAGATTATTCCTCTACCCTCGACATTATGACGGGGCGGGGGTTAGCACTGCAAATGTAGTTTCTTGTAATTCAAAGAGTTTAGCTTTAAAGAATAAACATATGAGATGTTTAAAGCTGAACTCCAGCCTTACCTTCAGCTTTGCACTGTTGTACACGCTTCTCTCCTGTTCTGAAATTGCTTAGATGGTGTGAGCTTTTTACAGCATGCTATAGAAGCTGTAGCAAGTCAGTTATTGCCACCTTGTTTCCCAGTTGAAGGACTGCATCATCTAGCCCTTTCCTACTCAGCTTTCAAACCATTGTCTTTCCCTTTCATTCATTGTATTTCAGTTCTTGCAAGTAAGCATCACATGTGGTTATTACCTAGGGGGTCTGCATGCAAATGCAGTCTTCCTAGGAATAACCATTCCTCCAGATTGACATCTGCCCATTAAGTAATTTTGATAATTGCACAACTTTTCCAATAGTTGCATCAGGGCTGAGGGCTATTGTGAGGCAGGGTGCTTGATGTTTGCAGTAAGCTATGTACAGCACCCCACTGGCCCCTCACACCAGTGGAAAGACTTTATGTAAACATTTAATTATCATGTTAAGTGAAGAAGAGGAACAAGTGAAGACAACATATAAGCTGATGAAACTTCAGTTTTATATATCTATCAGTCTATCTATCTATCTATCTATCTATCTATCTATCTATCTATCTATCTATCTTTCTATGCAGTTTTTTTCAGAAAACTCTATTGACATGTGGGGTACGGGGGGGACAAGAGAGAAATATTAATATATGTACTAAAATATGTATAATAAAAAAGAGGCAAAAAGTACATAGAGAATACCAGCTAAGACTAAAAGCACATGAACATAAAAAGAATCTTATAAAAATGTATTTTTTTTTTAATATAGTGCATTAGGGTGTATCCTATTTTGATTTTAATCAAAATCCCCCACGGGTGGATTTTTTTCCTCACTTATTGACAACAGAGGCTTTGATATCCAGCAGTCAAATAACAGCATCTGTAAAAAACCCGTTCAGTTCACAGTCTTAGATATCCAGCTGTCAGACAACAGCAGAAGTACAGAGCCCGTGACACTGGAATGTTCATAACCATGGCATTTCTCTTCTTCTAGGCTATGGCAGTCCTACTGACAACAAAATCTCCAATAGATGTGCACATGTTTTCAAATACCACAAAAATCCCCCAAAACACCTCAGTAATTGAAAAAGAAACAATATAAGACAAAACCACTGTAAGCTTGCCAACACGTGAAAAATAAAAAATATTTTATATTGCTTATACTTTTCTACATCATATTTTCTACAATGGATTGTTCATAAAAAGAGGCATGGTAAAAATATTTTGAAGCATATAAAGCTGAGCCCTTGTAATAGATAAAATAAAGAAAAAAATATTATTTCTTTTTTTTTTTGTATGGTTGAGTCCTATGAGCAACCTTTAAAGTCCGGGTGGTGTATAGGGGGGACTTTAATATAATATATTTACCATATAGGCTGCTAATATGTCTGAGAAGACCTTGGGTTTAGATTAGATATTGACTTTCATCTGTGTTGGAAAAATTATTTATTTATGTGGGTTAAAAAGCCTATAAGTGCACTGACCTGTTAAGGTTACTATATTCTAACATAATTAAATATTGGAGGCTGTTATGCATGTTATGTCTATGGGTTATGTATTGTCTGGACTGTGTTTATGGATTTTTATGTCTTTATTTAATAAGAAAAACTTTGAATATTAAAAAAATCTTAAAAAGGTTTAGGCTGAGTTCACAATATTGCACTGCATTTATGTGCGTTAGTGCTCTGTGGTACCATTCATTCTTAATGGCACCCTAATGCATCATACCCATTGCAGTTGAAGTGCATCACAGTACACTAAAATGCACAGCAGTGGTGAGCTGCAGTAGATAAAATAGTGCATGCCCCTTTTTTTTGTTATGTTTTTTTGGATGAGGCTGCCTCAACACAACATAAAGTAATGTGCAGCTTAACTTATTCTACATATCTGACTTTTTAATCTAACTCTGGTGCTGAGTAATGTAGGCCTTAGTTTAACACCAGAGTATTGATGGACATGTAACATGTTATACAATGTACTTTATATTGACATCTATGTAATAAAGGATATATAAATGAAATACAGTTAACTAGACGTGTAAATTTAATTTTGTTTGAATGGATATTCATTTAAATTTCGTTAAATTCAGATATTCGGATGCATTTGAATTTCTTAATTTGAACATCGGACATGTGACTGCTCTCTGGCCAATCAGATGGGGTTTTTTGGCTGTTGGGGGTTGCAGTACAAGCATGGTCATGTGACTTTCTTCCGAAATGAAATAAAATTGTGGATCTGAAGTCCAAAAAACAAAAGAAATAAAAATCTGAATTGATCCGAAACTAAACTCATTTTTTGCCGGGTTACATGTCTACAGTTAGCCATTCATGGCTTGAATTTTGACCCAAATTTGAGCCATGGATAGTCCTGCCAACATCACTTTAGACAAAAGTCACCTTTCCCTATAGTGCATTTGATTTGGAGTTGTATTATCTTTACCGCTTCCCCTCCTGGGGGGCGGGTGTTTGGGCCTGTGATGGTTGCCATGCCAATCTAGCAATGCTCTGAGCCTTTGTGGTGTCCCACCTGTCAGTGTTTAATGGGCAGGAACATTCGGGCATGTCCGAGTATGTCAGTCCTGGTTATGGATATTGCGCCATTTTTATATATTCTGGTCCCGGACTTCCAGTCTGGGGTTACTTTCAGTTTGAGTCCCAGAAGTATTTTGATATATTATTTAGAATCCTTAGACTGCCATACTATGCCATATTAGTTATACTGTATGGGTGTACTCAGGAACAAATACAAATCCTTTTGAAAATGTGATGGGAACCCAAAAGTTGTTTGATGATTGGACGGTTAGCATGGGAGGAGTTCTGGCATCTGTGATCGTCTGCTAGGGGTATTTATATTATGGCATGCAGGTTATTACCCAACTCTGTTGAATGGAGCTTGCCCTGAAACACATAAGTGCAAAACTGAATCACTGGCGATTCCAGTGACGGTGGATTACTCTGCTTGGCTATGCTGTCTATTTGAGTTTTGTGGTTAAGATCTTGGAAGAATGGACTATTGATGTTTTATGCACATGTCCTCATCACGTTTGTGAGTACCGATATCCACTTTTTAATTTGCATTAATAAATTACATTACACAAGGAGGAGGTGCCCTTTTCTGTTTGTGCTTCAAGAACCCCTGGTTGAGGTTCAAAGCACTGCCCCTAAGTGAAGTTTGGATTGAGGATACATCAGTGTGGTGATAACAGCACCAGTTTTATCTCTTTGGTTTGTGTAAACAGTGTGTGTGTGGGGAAATTAAGAGGGTTATTCCCTTACCTGCCGAAGGATCTAGCCGTAGCTTTGGCTGATCCTGCAGCTCGCTTCGGCCACCAAAGCCCTTTGGGTCAGTTGAACTGAAGGGCTGCTGTACGGGCTATGCCCAATAGCCCGTATGGCAGCCGAAGCGGGAAAAAAGGTCCCGCAAAAGACAACAGCTGGGCAGAGCCAGCCGTGATGTCAGAGCTGACTCCGCCCAGTTGTTGTAGGCAGACCAGCATCCCCAAATGACTTGGGGACGCTGATCTATCATTAAACAACAACAACAACAACTGGGAGAAGCTGGCTGTGACATCACAGCCGGCTCCACCCAGTTGTTTTGCATTTGCCCAGGAGCTGCTTGAAGACTCTGGCAGGTGCAAGCCATATGTAAACAGTTGGGCGGAGCACCCAATTGTTTATATTTTGGCCCCATCTGTAAGATTGTTCATTCTGCGGCGGGAGTTCGCCACATGCGGTCGGGTCGGCGGGTGTTGTTTTTTAAAATTATTGTTTTATTTTACTTAGTCGTTGTTGTCACAAGGGGGGCCGCACCCGTGTGCCCCTTTATTAAAGGGGTACCCTGATGTAAACAAGTCCCCCTGCCCACTCCCTCACAATCAACTCTCCCTGGCTTGTGGGGAAGAGGCCCTTGTCCCCATCGGCATGGGGACAAGGTGCTTTTCCAGGGGGGACTCTGCAAAAGCACCCTCCCAGTGCCGAGGGCATGTGGCCTAGTATGGAGGTAGCGAGCAGAATAGCTGAGCCGAATGCCGCTCGGCAGCATTCGGCTATTCACTCACTGCCATTTGGCCCCTATGAGAATCGAAGCGAACAGCAGTGAGGGAACTGCTGGGGCTTTGGCTTAGCCGATCCAGATGTTGGAGTCTAACTGTTTCTACACTTTGGCTCAGCCGAACATGCAGAGCATGTTCAGAGCAGAGCATCAGCCATATATTGGCTGGCTTCAGCTGCCTTCTGTCAGCCGAACATGCAGAGCATGTTCGGCTGACAGAAGGCAGCTAAAGGCAGCCGATATATGGCTGATTTTAGCCGATCTTAGAGCTCCAAGGTGAGTCAGTATGCACTGTGATGTCATGTAATTTATAATGATGATGTCATCACACTAGATGAGTGATACTAATGACTGAGATGCATAAGATTACTGAGTCTATATTGTTATGTTTAAAAGTACAAAATCAGACCACCCATTATTAAAAGAAGCTAAGGGTCTTGCAAATCTCCATGAAATGTGGCTATAGCTGTAGAACAGGTGCATGTATGTATCTGTGTGGTGCGCATTTTTTATACAACATTCTTCGACAGCAAAGCTTACGTATTTTTCCTCAATAAATGTTTAATTGGCCTCTGAAAAAACTAATTACACAAATTTGCTAGAAGATGAACACGTCATTTATGTTGTGTTTATTAGGCTAGGCAGAAAAGTCTCTTTAGAGAGAAATTTCCTATTCAACTGGAGGAAAAAATAATAATTCTACTCATGCAATATATTGTACTGTAGCTGAAAAAGAAAGCACTACCTAAATCAAACTGAAAAGAGGTTATACCGATATTCTGTAACTTTTGCTTGACAAATGATATTTTGTATAAAATATTGGAAAAGATAAATTAAACTTAGATTCAGCTGCATTTTGACACTGCTTTTATTGTGCCTCATGGAAAAATGATGTGTAGATTATATGAACAAAAAGTCCAGTGTATAAATTATAGCCTTGGTCCTCATATTTTGTGTCAGCTGTAAAACTGAGCTCTGCTATGAATTTTCTGTAAGTCATTACACATTTTACAGAATATCAATCTAGACACAGGCTTGGTGTGACAATAAGCCACTTCTTCAATCTCAAACCATAATTGTTCATGAAGTAGCATAAGTAGTTGTAAAAAAGAGGTGTGTGTGTGTATTGTGGCAGTGCATGACAATGCTGCGGCGTAGTATGGCAACATTGGCACCCAGGACTCTCAGCCAAAGGGGCTAAGAGGCTCCAGAATGTAAACAATGTTATAAGGAAGAGCCTGGCTTTTCAGGTCCATCCAGGTTTTGCTAATTGTAGCTTGGATCTGAATCTCAGGAGATCTCTTAGAGCTCTGGGTGGGATGAGATCTCCAGTCCTGGGACAGGTGTTACCAATGACCTGCTTGGGCTGATCAAGTGACTGAGAGTAGCCTTATTGGGAGTCTCGACCAGAGTTGTGCTGGAGAGTTGTGTGGGTGCAGGAGGCACAGAGCCACAGCAGACTCAGGTGCATGCTGGACACGTGGAACAGCCAGGGAAGGTTGGGAGAGGTCGAAAAGCTCGGTGACCCTAGGACCTGTGGGAAACACTGCTGAGAGAGCAGAGTGAGGGCTCACGAGGGGTGAGCAGTGTGAGTTTCTTGGAGCTGTGGGAAGCTACAGAGCGAAACGAAAATAGAAATGGATGTAACTGTGAGATTTCTGCTAGGAGAAATGGGGTGCGTCTGAACCCTCCCAGCTAAAAAAGCTCATACAGATTACGAGATAACTTATTATGTAAAATAGAACTAAAAATAAAGACATAACAAATTTACATTCATTAATTAATTGATTTTGACTGCAATTTAAAATTTCCTGAAAAATGATATAGTTATGAACCACGTATAAATAAAATTATCCTCAAACACACCTTTTAAAGTATCCTTAGGGGAAATGTCACATAAAAATGAATCTGCTATTTTTTTATTGTTATCTTTTTTTTCATTTTCAGTTTAAATTGTTACCAAAAACGCTTACTGGTTTTGTCAAACTGCGGATATTTTATTGCAGAACACATTAAATTATTCTCATTATATGCTTATGTATGAAAAACATACAGTTAAATGGGACTTTGTGTGTGAATTTTGTAAATAGGTAGATGTCACCACCTACTCACCACTTCTCTGTGAACTGCCTGGAGCAGAAAGTTTTTGTGTGCATGTCACATCAGGCGATGTCACTTAATCCTAAATCCCAAAGTTGCACTCCCTATGCCTCCACTCAAACAGGTTTGCAGGCATATTGAGAAGTGTGCATAAGTGCGGTATATGCAGAAGTGCGCATCTGAACAACAGCCTAAAACCGCACGGCAGGAGCATGCAGGGTGGAGTAACAAGATCACGTCTACATTGTACACATCTACAATGTGTTAGTTTTGTCCCTCTGAAAAAAAGGAGGTACCAGGAATAAAAGTGAAAATAATACATTATAATAAATTATAAAATTATTATGGTTAAAAGGGGCATGTGTAATAATATATAAAACATTTGGGTTTATATATACTTTTATATAAGTAAGCATATCAGAACTGTATGGTCATCTTTTCTATTATTTGGTAATAAAAAGTAGTTCTATATATTAAGCCAGCAGGGACGGATTTTGTAGTAGGCCACATAGGCTATTAGCTAAGGCACCATTAACCACCAAGAGTGGCACATTGATTTCCAGGCCACTTTAACTTTATGTTGGCTACAGGTACAAATAGTGTCATATAGTCTGTCAGGATGACCTCAACCCTCATCTTCCTCCAGCATACTTGTATGCACACATGCAGAGCTCATTTATGAGGCGGCCCATATGGTATTCTAACCTGTCTCCAGCTAGTCCTACTCCCACACCCTCCTTGGCATGCTGTGGTAGGTGTGAGATGCATCCCGTATGAACAGCAACATGGTGCTGCTAGCTTCTATGCAGAGTGGATCTGTGAGGTAAGGAGTAAAAAGTTTGTATTTCTCATATTGTCACAATGGAAAGCAGGACACTTGTGATACTTTTTTAGGTACAAAAAGTCCTTTTTATTGCTTTACTGATGTGTTCTGACATCTGACATTTGGCTGACATCTGGTGAGTCCTTCTTCCGTTATACTTTTGTTTTTCAAGCACACCCACATCAACTTTTTTCTTCACTGCACATGTCACCCTAAAAGTAAATATCATAAGCTGACAATTCTGTACAGAGAGTTTTTTTAATTAGTTACTGTTGCAAACCCTCCTTTTCTTTAGTGTTATAAATTAGTTATAGAGTCTATAGTTCACAGTAACTCAAACAAATACCAGTCTAAAGTTGGTAGAGAATGATCTTACTAGCTGTGTTAGTATGGTACTGATTGAATGTTTGTTGACACATTCTTGGTTGTGTCACTAAAGTACCAATTGTGTATTTGAGGAAATGTTTCTGGTTATATCAGTATGGTATTGCTTCTGTCTCTGATGCCAGTACCTTCTTGAATTTGTCCCATTACTACCTTTGTCAATTTGATACTGATTTTGTACCTTTGGACACATTTTTGGTTCTGAAAGTATGCTACTGATCAGAGAGAACTAATACGTTTTCTCTCACAAGTTATTAAGTTATCAATATATTGAAAGTTATCAATTTATTGAAAACTTTTTTCTTATGTGTTTACTGTCCAGTTATTTGTTTTGTTTTACTTCTTTTATCCAAAGTAGCAGTTGGAAGAAGAAGGGGGTAGGCAGAAGGTAACTGGCTAGAGGGAGAATAAAGCATAATCTGGCCTTGAAAGAAAACAGTATGTGGTCTCCAACAGTAAATTCTAGTAGTAGTTTTTATTTTAAACAATCACGACACAAAGAGCAGAGTTGGAACAGAAGTGCACCATCATTCTCCTCACCCTAAGGTTGGCCATACACTGCTTCGATTTTCAAAAGATTTCTTTAGACTTTCTAGTTGTTGATGGGGTTAAATCGACAACTGTTCTGACTGTAGTGATGAAAATTTAACTGAGCAAGATGGAAACATTTTCTTGAACGAAGGAAATTCTAAGAGTGAATGGGGTTTTTGTTCAGGAAACTCCATTCGTACCAAAATCTAACGTTAGAATCAAACAAAATTTGAATTGACATTCGTCCAGTGTCTGATGGCATTATCGGGTGCTAAAGAAAGATCCTTTGTATAAAAGTTTGTTTGTAAATCTACTAGTTTATGCCCAGTTTAAGGCTTTATGTGTTATATGCACCCTTCAAAATTTGTTTTACAATGTGATAATCTGAATGTGCCAGTCTAAGCATATTAAGCACATTCACAGATGACTTTAGAGACAATGGAATTGATTTAATAAAGGCAATTAGACTATTAACTTTGCAAGGGAATTTCTGACTGAGGTGAAGCTCTGCTGACTTTCATAATCCAATCATGTGCAACCAAAAATAATGTTTTTTTTTCTTTGCACGTGATTGGGTATTCTTTGCAAAGCTAAGGGAAAATTCCTGTGCAATGTGAACAGCCTATTTGCCTTAAGTAAATTAACCCTACTTAGTCCCTTTTTAGGGACAACAGGTGCAGTATATGCTGCCATGGCAATTTCTAGAGGTTCACTGAAATGAAAATGTCAAAACCAAAATGAAAAATGTCAGGCCGAAACCGAAAATGTTTTTTTCTGACTTTTTAAAATGTTTTAAAATATTTTATTTTTATTCATTTTTTATAAACTTTTTACTTTTTTTATATTTTATTTGTATTTATTTATTTTTATTAAATATTGTTAATTCTTTACTGTTGGGGGTTTCTGGAAAATATTGGGGGTCTAAACAGACCCCTGATAGTTCCCTTTTAAAATAGAAAAAGAGATTGAGAACACAGTCCTCTTGAGTCCTTAATCTCTTTTTCTGCATCCCCTATTATAAATGAACAGGAAGCCTCCATACTGAGTGTTCCTGCTTATTCATAACTTGCAGAGATAGTATGTTTACTGTGTCCCCAATCATGGATGAACAGGAAGTGATGTAGATCACTTCCCATTCATTCATAATTGAGGACACAGTAAACATACTATGTCCTCAATTATTTACAAACACTCAGAGATCACTGATCGCTGAGTGCTTGTACCACTCTTCATCCTGACATGCTGTCACATGAGGCTGAGTGAGTAGTGTGGGGAGGAAAGCTTGATCTCCTCTGACAGCTGACTCCTCCCCCACACCGCCGGCCCAGCCTCCTGTGACAGCTCTCTCTGCCCACACACCACCGCTCTCCTGATCTGTCACATAAGGCTAAGCGGCGCGGGAGGAGAGACACTGGCCGCTCACAGCGCTCTCCTCCCTCGCACCACTCAGCCTCCTTTGACAGTTTCTCTCCACCCCCTGGGACACAGAGCAGTGCCCAGGGAAGGAGAGACAGCAGGGATGCATCAAAAGATGGTACTTCTTGCGTTTTGCCAAAAGTGCAATTTTCAGCCAATATGTTCCGTGGCCCAAATTTCAGTGCATCCCTAGTAATTTTACATAAGAACTTGCCAAATCTGAGAAAATTAGATGCAAGTAAAGCTTGATAGCATACACTGCACTTGCAGTTACAAGAGTGACTTTTATTATATTTAGTCACTTGTAGGGAATGCATGCCAGGTGCAAATACCATGGAGGCAGTGGCGGAACTACCGCCATAGCGACCCATGCGGGCGCTATGGGGATACGACAGGGTACGCAGACAGTTGTCTCTAGCCTCACGTCCAGGAATAAATCCAGTCTGGTCTGGGGACACAAAGCGAGGTATCAACGGCTGAAGGCGGAGAGCTAAAACCTTCGAATAAAGTTTAACATCCACATTTAACAACGAGATTGGCCTGTAACTAGGGCAGCAAGTGGGATCTAGAGCGGCCTCCATTTTTAGCGATCAGACAAGAGGGGAATCCCCAACGGTACGTTATGTCTGCTTGGCGGAGGCGGTCTAGAAGCGGACGCAGGGGCCTGCGACGTTCTAGGGTTTCTCGGGCCAGGTCAGGGAAGATGTGGAGCTGTGCCCCGTCGAAATCCACAGAAGATAACTCCCGCAATTTCCTGGATACTTCTTTTTCCGCAAAGTAGTGGAATCTGCAGATGACGTCACGAGGAGCTGTATCTGACAGATTACGCGGGCGCAAAGCCCTGTGAGCTCTGTCAAAGCGGAGGGGGGCAGTAGCCGAACGACCCAGTATAGAGTTAAAAATACCTTGTAAAGAGTCCATCAGATCCGCGTCCGCGGTAGCTTCCGGCAGGCCCCGGATCCTTAAATTATTTTGCCGGCTGTGATTCTCCTGATCTTCCACCTTGTATAGGAGCGAGCGGTGCGCTATCGCCATCGCCCGTTGTGATTCCCGGATCTCTCTAATTTCCCGATCGTGGCCATCTAGTCGGGCCACGGAGTCCTCCACCCGGGTCAGCAAATGAGATAGGTCAGAACGCACGTTGGACAGGTCCTGCTTGAGCGAGGACTCCAAGACCCGGAACATATGGGCCAGATCAGACTTGGTTGGGAGGTCTCTCATCACCTCTGATACATCAGCCGATATAGGTGCAGGAGAGGGGGCATCAGAGTCGCTGGATGATTCCGGTGAGTCCACGGCTGGAGACTGCTGTGAGGCGGTAAGAGCTGCCTTCCGTTCCGAAGGTGGCTGCCTCGTGGTAGGCCGCGATGTGGTGCAGGAGGCGAGCGCGGCTCCGAGATTAGGTACTTCTTTAGGGTGCCGGAAGATGTTTTTTTCGATCCGGATGATCTTTGGCCCTTTCTCCCCATGATCGGGCTTAATGTGGTTCAGGTTGGGCAAAATAGAGGTTAGGTTAACGGCAGTTTTCGTCGGGCTGTGTCTGGAGCTCTGCTCAAGTGCGGCCGTTCAGCGCCATGCGTTAGCCACGCCCCATGGTCACACATTTTAACGCAATGCCGCCCAGTTTTTCGGTGGTGGAATGTGTGTTCGGCAAAAGGTGAAGCATTCCAACGATTTCTCAGTTGTTTTATGGCAGATCGGCATCGCAGATCTATGTGCAGGAGAACTGATCTGCCGTGGAACAGCTGATTGGTCCTGAAATGTCACTTTTATCAGACTTTGTGAGTGCAATCTCACATTCCACAAAGTCCAATATTTCAGGACCGATCAGCTGTTCTGCCCTGGACCAGCTGACAAAGCGTTGGAATTCTTCGCCTTTTGCTGGTCACATATTTAAATGTCGAAAAAGTGGGCGTGATTACGTTAAAATGTGTGACCACGTGACCGGTCACACATTCCAACCCAGTCACAATCTTTGATAGAACACCGGTGTTGGCGATTACACTGCTGAGAGGGGAGGGGGCGTGGCTGCGGTGCCATTGTCTTCAATGCACCACCACGCCCCAGAACGCAGGGGGGGTTAAGTGTGCGATATAGTGCGTTCCAGCAGCTACCGCTCTGGAACGCACTGTAATTTGTGTGAATAAGCCCTAAAACACTTTTAAACCTGCACATACATTGCTGTAATTGTCTTGTATATAGACTGTGGCTCCTCTGACTGCTGTAATCCTAAAGGCTCGTTTACACCCTTGCCCGGAATGCAAGGAATCGCATACACAAAGTCTCCTTGCGTTCTGGGGTGGGAGGGGGCGTGGCAGTGCCATTCATGTCATTTGAATTTCAGAAACACACCCTGCCCGCAAAAAATAGTACATGCACAATTCATGTCATCAGCTGCACCAGAACGCATGGTAACACAATGCCCTGCGTTCAAGTGTGGTGCAATCACAAAAAATTGTGCATGCATTATCGTTTGCGGGCAGGGAGTGCATCTGGAATTCAACTGACATGAATGGCACTGCCACGCCCCCTCCCACCCCAGAATGCAAGGATAATTTGTGTATGTAATTTCTAGCATTTTTGGGGGGTTGGGGCTTAGGTTGCAGGATGGGGGGATGAAATGTGGTGTCAGGCTGCGGGGGGGCTAGGTTGCAGGATGGGGGAGTGAGATGTGGTTGCAGGGGGGGGCCCTTACAAGATTTTGCTATGGGGCCCTGTGATTTCTAGTTACGCCCCTGCATGGAGGCAAAACCTGGCGGATTAGGAAAACATAGTTTCCAATGTGCATGGACTGTGCATTGCAAGACAGCATGTGCAAGCTTGCCTTGGGAGCTAAACCCTCATTAAACATAAAAGCAAAGAGTAGAAAAAAATACATTTATTTAGGACTTCTCTGATGTAATGCCACTATATTTTATTCTTTCATAGTTGTACTTGTAGTTATTTGTTTTACTTCCCCCTCCTTTTTTTACATATTGCTTCAATTCTGTTTTTTCCCAAATTTGA
>NW_017307855.1:239130-250638 GCF_000935625.1 Nanorana parkeri
AAAGAGAGAGAGAGAGAGAGAGAGAGAGAGAGAGAGATGTGATCTTCATAAGCAAGACGCAAGACATATTATTAATTATTTGTGTATTTTGCACTGCCTGGGTAAAACAGTACATCAAAACATCAACAAACTAATGAAAAAGTCAATAAGAGCAGTACATCATGTGAAAACTGTTGCTTGTTCAGTGCTTTTCTGTAGAAAATGAAAAGATAATTGAGAGAGGGGCAGGTATAAATGCCTTTGAATTGTAATAATTATATTACCACCCCTCCCCCCAAAAATGGGGTGTCACTGTGTTTAATCACCAGGTAGGATTTAGGATCACAAAGCCATATGTAAAAGTATTTATTTTAAAGTTTGATCAAATTAGCTAAAATTGATGTAATATTTTCTATAGTGACAGAACTCTGTCAGAAGACAGAAGCATGTTGTTTTCATTTCTTATTTTAAACAATGAAAGGTAAATGTATTCTTTTTAAAATACTGTAATTTCACATTACCCAAGCAATAGCCAAGCTACAAGATTCAGGACCACAGCCAGCTCCATCTTTCTGACAGCATCTGTCCTGTCTGTAGACAACTGGAATGTTGCCTTGGGCCATTAGTTAGTTTTGATTAGTTAGACACTGGGTTAAAAGCCTTAGGCTGCGACATTGCATCCCCAGTACCATGAGGATATTCTCATTTGCTAACGAGGATTGTGTCCTTGAGTAACTTTTCAAGCTTCAACCCTCTATGAGTTGTGAAAAGGTTTATCAATCATTTCTAGTGCGTTCCTTTAAATTGCTCACTGCTGAGTCATGTGTGTTTCCCTACAATTAAAGATTACTCAAACAAAATGATTGACATTTCATACTGCTTTATGTATATTCTGTGTTAAATAATGCCAGTTATTTTTAAATTGCTTACTATGGCAGACAAGATCTTTTAATTTACACTGCATTGGTATACAAAATTTTTCACCATGCAAAAAAGATTAGCACAATAGAGTTGGCTAAATATCTAACATGGTGTTGTAGTTGTATTAACATTTGATCAAAATGCGTTGAAAATAAGCACTCTGGCATATATAGCAGTGACTACAATTATTATTATTATAAAGGATTTTGTATAGTGCCAACAGTTTGTGCAGTGCTTTACAACATAGGTAAGGCATTATAATTACAAAACAATTCAAGACACAATGGTAAGGAGGGCCCTGCCTGTGAGGGCTTACAATCTAAGAGGGAGGGGCAAGTGATACATGAGGAGGTGGCTGGGTGGGGATGAATTGTTTGAAAAAGAGCTAGTTCAGTGGTTAGTTTGAAGTGGGATAGGCTTCCCTGAAGAGATGAGTCTTTAGTGATCGCCCAAAGGCAGTCAGAGTAGGAGATAGACGGACAGGTTGGGGTAAGGAGTTCCAAAGAATGGGAGAGACTCTAGAGAAGTCCTGAAGGTGAGCATGGGAGGAGTTGATGAGGGAGCTAGAGAGCAGGAGGTCTTGGAGGGGGCGTTGAGGGTGATACTTTGAGACAAGGTTGGAGATGTAACCTGGGGCAGAGTTGTGGATGGCTTTGTAAGTGGTTGTTAATATTTTGAATTCTATCCTTTGGCCGATTGGAAGCCAGTAGAGGGGTTGACAGAGGGAGGTTGCAGATACTGAGGGGTTGGTTAGGTGGATAAGTCTAGCAGGAGCATTCAGACTGAAGGGGGAATAGCCTGTGTAGCGGTAGGCCAATGAGAAGGGAGTTACAATAGTCAAGATAACCAGTGAGTGGATGAGCAGCTTTGTGGTTTTATTGGTCAGGAAAGGGTGTATTCTGGAGATGTTACGAAAGTGAAGTAGGCAGGATTTAGATAGTGATTGGATATGGGGCATAAAGGTGAGGTCCAAGTCAAGGATTACACCTAACACCTTGGCAAGGGGGGAGGGATGGATACTTGTGTTATCCACCCTGATCGAAAAGTTGAGGGAGCGTGCATGGAGGAAGGCTATAACATAAGCTCAGTTTTGAAATATTGAGTTTTAAGAAGCGTTGTGACATCCAGACTGGTATGTCAGTTAGTAAATTAGTGATACACAAGGAGACTGAGGGAGTGAGTTGTGTAGTGGAGAGATATATTTGAGTGTCATCAGCATAGAGATGCTATTGGAAGCCATGTGAGGTGATCAATTGAACAAGGGAGGAGGTGTAGATAGAGAAGAGAAGGGGTTCAAGGACGGAGCCTTGGGGGACCCCAACAGAAAGGGGAAGAGGAGAGGAAGAAGTAGATTTATAGGTGACACTAAAGGAGCGCTTAGATAGGTAGGAGTAGAACCATGGAAGAGCAGAGTCTTGTAGGCCAAGCGAGAGGAGCAGTGGGTGGTCAACTCTGTCAAAAGCAGCGGAAAGTACTAATAGCAAGAGTAGGGAGTAGTGGCCACTGTTTTTAGCAGTTAGTAAGTTGTTAGTGAGTTTTAGGATGGTGGTTTCAGTAGAGTGTAAGGGATCAAAAGCCAGACTGTAAGGGGTCGAGGAGATTGTTATCAGTGAGGTGGCAGCTCAAGCGGTTGTAGATTAGGCGTTCAAGGAGTGTGGAGGTGAAGGGGAGTAAGGACCAACCTGTTTAATTGTACTAAACATAACCTTTAAAATATGAGAGTAAATGAACAATGAGTAAACTCATGCAGCATATGACAAATCTCTACCTTTATTTTATGGCCCTTCAGCTGCCTTCCGATTAAAGATGCGTAAACCAATAAACTGTTTTTTTTTTCAGCTCAACTGTTAGAGATAATTTATTAAGGGAAAATGCGTGCTAATTTTGCAAAATTAATCTTCCCTTAGGTCAGTAAAAGTGAAGTTGTGTTCTCTTTAATACCCAATAAAGTGGAAAAGAAAATGTAAAGGACAAGATTTTTTTTGCATATGATCAAATGACTGAACTCTACATAGCTTATTATATATAGGACCTGTCACCTGCACCTATACACAGTGTGATAAGATAAAATGTATATCACTGCACAGTGTGTAGAACAAGACATATAGGATGCCAACTTCATTTTTGCTGTGATTGCTCACAAGGAATTTATTGGAATGCAATCCTGATAATTGTACCATAGTTCAATTTTAAAACATGTATCAATGAAAAAAAAACACTTAAAAAATAGCGTTTTTAAAGGAGTAGTGATTTTAACATTGCTTAAAGTGAAACAATAAAAATTAAAATTCCTTTAAATATCGTGCCTGGGGGGGTCCCATTAAACTGCCTGTAAAGTGGCACATCTGTACGATGTATAGAACCTGCTGCAGCCAAAAGTGACATTTACAAAGAAAAAAACCTTTATAAATAAAAAAAAAAACAACAACACCAGACCCTTTAGGTCTGGTAGGAAAGTTAGGAGGGACCCCATTTAAAAAGAAAAAGAAAAAAATCACGGTGCTCCCTCCAAAATTCATACCAGACCCTTTAGGTATGGTAGGAATTTTAAGGAGGAACCCCACCCCCAAAAATGGGGAAAAAAAAGATGTTGGGTCCCCGCTAAAATTTCCAACCAGACCCTTGATCCAACTTGTGTGTACTTGTACCCCTACCCATTCACTAAAGTGTTAAAATAAATTGTAAATAAAAAGTCCAGACTTTTATTAAAAAATCATTTAATTGAAATAAAAACACAACAAAGGAATTTGACAATTCCTTTATTGTTAAAAAAAATTGATCCACCGACGTAATCCAGGGTCAATCACAATGTCCAGCTTTGTCCATGATGATGACGACGACTCGATGAAATAATAAATAAAACAAGAAAAAATAAATAAAGCCTCACGGCAAACTCCCACCGTGGAATGGCATTCTGACAGATGCCGCCAAAATATAAACAATTGGGTGGAGCTAGCAGTGACAGCTAGCTAGATCCACCCAGCTGTTTACAGCTGTTTACATTTGTACAGCATCTGACAGGTGAGCCATGATTGGGCAAAGTCATCATTACTTTGCTCAATCATGGCTCTTCAGTGCACTGTGCTATGATTGGGCAAAGTCTTGCACCTGACCGCAATCAGAGCTTTACAAGGCACTATGCAGTGCGCAGTGCCTTGTGGGGTGTTTGGCGGCTGAATAGCCCGCCAAACGCCCTGATAGGCAACTCAAACATCAAGCCCATCACCACTTAATATCAAATATAGTTTTAGAATGGCACAGTTATTAGTACTGAGGCATGTTTATAAATGTCCCCTCTTTTAGAGCCAGCTGCCTACACTTTGATTGGAAGGTGGCTCTCAATGCTGGCTGTCACTGGGTGATTCCTAATCATATGATCATTATGTCAGCTATGATCACATGCAGACTGGGGGCTTCATTGAAAAAATAAAAGCCTTCAGTCTGCAAATGAACACTGCCACCTTCAGTCTGAAGTCACATTTTCTATACAATAAGTTTAATGCTGTAATTATTAAAATTATGACAATTATCTGGTTGTAGAAGAGTTAAAGGAAGCCAATTATGAGAAAGGGAGGCTGATCTTAACGTATCTTTCTTCAAATGCTAGTTGCATGGCTTGCCTTTCTTCAGTACTTCACTGGCCAGGATTATTTATGCAGATCAAGAGTTATGTTTTTCCTCTAATTTAGAGATGTATACTTGAGTGAGGCAGAAATAATTGAAACCAAAACTTCAATATAAAAGCTGGAACACTAATATTTTCAGAAGGTCAGCAATGGAAGCCCCTGCATTTCTCAAATTTACTTTAAACAGTCCTACCTATTTTCATTTGTCTCCCAACATCAAAGACAACCTTTTGAGATGTCTTTTTCAAAACTAATAGTTCACATATCTTTTCATCATATTATTTGTATTTTTTCGGTTTTTAATTTACAATGTAACAATCCCACATTTGAAGTGTTATTCAGCAGTGAATTGTGCTATCCAGCTGGTCATGTCTGGGTCAGATTCACCAGTATAACATCTCTATAATCATCTTTAGTAGCTAATTAAATAGCTTGAGATTTATTACTGTTATTAGTAAAATCAATACATTATTTATTTTACAAAAAAGAGTCAATGATAATCTCTATTATTCTGTTCAACGCTACTATAAAACATGAAAAAGACTAAACAAATCATGCACAAAGCAAATGTACAATTTAAAGAACTCCAGACTAATTAAAAAGAAAATTGAGGGGTTCTTAAGATTATTAAATAAGACAAATTTACATTTTCTTTTAAAAAAAAATATAGGCTGAAAGACTTCATATTTGTATCTAGACCCTCTACAAAATTAATATGAATGACAGGACAGCTTAAATGAAATCTGAACAAGAAAAACGACATTTGCATCATGAAAAGTGCATTTTTTTGTGTTAGACTTGAAAAGCTATGGCATATAAAAGAGGGCCTGTACCAGGGGTGTAACCACAGATCATGGGGCCCCCTAGCAAACTTTTGATGGGGTCCCTATGCAACCTCCCTACTATCAATGATATTAAAGTCAGGTAGCAGGAGAGGTGCCTGCATAGTCCCCCCTGTACATCTAAAGGCAGCTCTTAATAATGTCAGTGTCAGCAGAAACTTCTGTAATCCTTATTGGGGCCCCTTTCCACCCCCAGGCCCTATAGGAGCCGCATGGGCCGCTGTGGCTTTTGTTACGCCACTGACCTGTACTGTGGAAGCTATGCCCACAAAAAGAACATCTGAAATGCTTCATATTTGTATCTAGACACTCTACAACATTGTGATGAATTACAGCACAGCTTTTATAAAATCTGAACAGGAAAACTAAAATCGCATAATTAATGCTGATTTTCCTGGTTTAGATTTGAAAAGCCATGACATATAAAAGAGGACCTAGAGGAGAGTTGTGAGGCTTTGCTTATTCATATCAGAGATTCCCCCTGATGACTGGTGATTGGATGACTGTTGGTGTAATAGTCAACAACCAGCAGGAGAGTTTCAGAAAACACAGATCTACAGAATTGATAACACAGAAACAGGGAGGTCCTTGCACTGCAGGACCCCATGAACAGCTTCATCTCAAATAAGCTGCATAGAAATTACATCACTAAACTTCACTTTAAATCTAAATCTTTTGAGACTACCAGTCAGAATCAGCAGTTTCTTAGAATATTCCAGACTACAGATATAGTATACAGCTATGAGACTCAATGCACAGGGAGTGCACTTTTATTTTGTAGGAAGATTCAAAACAAAAGATAGATTTTTCTGGGAACTGCTCAGGCAGAATTATTATTAATTAATATACTAAAAGTTTTGGTCTACTTTTAGATGAAGGAGTAGCCACAAACAATAACTAAAATTTACATTTATGTATGTGTCTGGAACTTGCAGAAGTGGAACACATACTGTATATAATAGTGTACACATAGTGTATATATGTATTATTACTATTTATTTGGCAAAACTGAAATAGGTGGGTTCTTTGTTCAGCATTTCATTGTGTAAACTGAGACAAAGTCATGTTAAATTTACTTGGCTTGAAGCAAGCTTAGAATGCACTATGGGCATTATATTTAATCGACAATGTGTTAGCACCTTTCTGAGTATTCTTATATCTCCTGTTTGAAGAACATAAATCTGTAAGAGCTTGGACATTGAATCTTTCCTAGAAATAAGTATTGAAACTATAAGGCCATCACTGACAATGGAAAGGGTTTCTGTTTATATGCATCATTATACAGTTTCAACAATCTGGATCATAGTAAATTCCCTTATTTTTATATATTCCCAACCCTATAAAATCAAAGTTTGACACTGACGAGTAACCAGGGTACTGTTCCTTCTCAAGGTAGGAAGCCAAGTTTTGCTGGCCCAAAGCATATTGTCCTTTGCTTTCTGCATTAGCTGTCAACAGTTCCCCTCTGGCAAATAAATCTCACTCTGCATAAAGTTTTGGTTACTTGGGAGAAAGCAAAGCTGCTTGAATACTTGCAGATTTTTTTAGGCACCAACTCATTTAACATATATGTTTAAGAAAATGATACATCTAACTGGCGAGTAAAATGGTTTAAGCATTTTAAAGTCACTGCACATTTTTCAGGCAGTGCTGGTGGTAATGGTGCATGCAAAAAGTTGTGTTAGGAGGACAATGGGTGGGAAAACAACACCGGATCTAATAAGTCCACCTAATAAAGGTGAATAAGATTTACAGGGTTATTCACTAAAGGGTGAAGAATTTGGAGAAGGCAGGAGAAGTGAACAATCTAGGACAACATAGCTGAACTGGAAAGTGAGCTGAAATGGAGAATTTTTCCAAATCAGCATTTTTGACCTAGATTGTTCACTTCCCCTGCCTTCTCCAAACTCTTCACCCTTTAGTGAATAACCCTGTTAGACACTAATTTTGGTGACGATAGATAATAAAAAAAATGGATAAGAACTGAAAAATTCTGTACTTTGACAAGTAAAAAAAGAACTGAAAAATTCTGTGATGTGGCAAATTCATAACAAATCTGATTGATGGAGAGGCCATCAGAATGGATGGAGTATATGAGGGGGATTTGACAGTTTCATCAAACACTTAAAACAAACATTATAATCACAAGATATGTGCCCACCAACATCACTGTCAGTTGATTTCATCAACAAGCACTGTCACCACCAGCAAGTGAAGCCGCTATTTTAGGTAGCCACCCTTGTGTCGTGTATCTGCAGAATTCAGCAAACCAGCAATTATATATCTAAAGAAAATCTATTTGAATGTATCCACACTAAACTAATCATCTTGCCATAACTTATATTTCACATTTATTGAGTAATATCTGTGGTGAACAACTTGTTTTCTTGGTGTTGGTAAGATCCCTAGAATAGTTATCTATTTGAATCCTGATGGGATTGCACAACTTGATTATGGACTCCAGATTTGCAACGAATGGTAAGGAAGCGTAAATAAATATTTGCTCTAACACCTTTAACCAGTGATACAAAACTTACCAAGTTTTTAGCTTCATGCTCTTCCCTTACACAGGTTATTATTTAATTAGGTATTGGGAAATCATGAACTCCTCTTAGTGAGTTAGCAAAAAAATAAGTCTGGGATTTACCTATACTTCAAATATTTTCAGGTTTTTGCAGAGCTGAGCTAATTTAGGGTTTTATGTTTGCATTTCATGGGTGTAGTGTATTTAACAGACAGCAAAGATATATGCTTTCCAGTGAGGGCTTTTCCAGTAAAGACAAAATTAAAATTGTCTTTATATTTTAAGTGAACTAAATTGTGTTTTATTTGTTAATGATAATTATACAGAGGGGGATTCTTTAGAAATTGACTAACAAACCCTTGAACTATTATTTCTTTGCAGGACACTTACTTTTCCAATGTAGTGCAATCTCTCACTTACAGCCTATGAAACAGTTTTGTTTCAAACTGATGTTATCTTAGATTATGGAAGCCCAAAAGGTTGTAGACATCTTTACAATGTACTGACTTAAAAAAATCAATAAGATTGGCTGTTATGGGTAAAAGATAAAGACAAAGACACAGAGGACTGACAAAACAAAGTCAGTCAAAACATGAGTAATTGGCCATACATTACTAAATGCTAATTTATTAAAAATCTCTCCACTTTTACACTGACTGTTATATTGATTTCAAAAGCAAATAACATTTGAGTAATCATAGAATAGTAAATTGGCTCGCTGTACTACACTGAGTTCCTTACCATGGAGTAAACCTACCCTAATATGTTTATGTGCAGATTTATTTTACCTTGCTCAACCATATCCAGCACTATGTAGCTGACTGTTAATCTCATCATAGCTTATCTAGATGTGGAACATTTGCTTGTCTTTGTGGTAATCATTCCTTCTCCCAAGAGTCAGAAATGTGGGATTTGTCAGTTTCCATAGAACATATTGGCACAGTTGAGAGATTATTTTACTAGACTCATGAACTTCCAGGCTGACCCAGCTTGCTCAAGTGACCCCTTAAAGTATCTTGAAAACACTTTTTAGTTTTGAATAAAATAGGAAGGTGTTTGAACTGCTGTCTGATTTTAATTGCTGCATGTATCTTTGTTGAGGAGATCCACCCTGTTTATTTATTTTGGTGACTATTGTCAGGAGGACAGAAATGTTGTGGGAAATTCACATTTTCATGGTTGCCACCAGAAGAGGATGCAAGGGAAAAACCTTGTAGTGGGGACACCTTTTTTTCAGTGACAGCTAAAAGAGTATTTCTCTAACTCTGGGGAGATTTTCCCTTTCTTGGTGTTGGGTCTCTGGGAAAGTTAATAGAAATTTCTGCAACACAACACTATAACATCAAAACTATACAAGGAAATGCCGCCTTTTGCCTTTCTTGCCTATAGGCATAAGCCTACGGTGCCTAATAGTAAACCCGATCCTGGGCACTTACCTACACGTTATAAAATTCAACCTTTCTGGTATGAAGAGGGTCTCACCTATCTTAATATAAATACATTAAATACTGTAACCAGAGCTCTCCCTTGGTGGTTCAACTCTCTGTACTGCCAGGTTCTCCAGTTTAGTAGCTTGTACAGTAATAGCATTGAAAAGATAGTGAACCATTTGAGAAAGTGTTCAGGTTCTCAATTAAATTACATATACTGTATCCTATATGTATATTAAAAGAACAATACATGAAGTAAAATAGCATTTTTTCCCCTTAGTTTCAAATTGAAAATCAGATTGCAGGTTATAATAAAAATATAACATAAGCATTAGGTTAGTTAAAGCTCCCGAAAGACCATCAGCAATGTTCTGTGAGATCAAGCACATGCGCTGTAGTGACCCGTCTATTTTGCCACTAACACATATTTACACCAGGAATAGACTCTCATATTACCATTTTCCTCCTGCTATAAACTTATGCCTGTCCTGCCACCCTACTGCAACCCTGCACCCTCTCCAACCCTGCTGACCATCACCATCTAACTTGGGTCATAATACCCCATCCTTGTCATTCTTTACCTCAATCTTCCACTTTTATGAGAACCCCCTCCTGTCACTCTCCACCCCACTTCCATAACCCTGTACTGCAGCTCTACCTCTAGTACATATTGAAGATAATTCCAAGAAAGGGAAACAAAATCCTAATAAATGACTAACGTCAAAAGTAATCGGAAGATTCTATGTTGATTCAACAGATGAACAAGATGAATTACTGATGAGGCTCCCTCTGTAGACTTAGAGATCATGGCTATATTAGCCTGCAAGGAGGAGGAGTACAGTTTTGCCCCTGATTTGAGGTGTCAAAAAACAACCTAAGTGTGGGGCAAGAAGGGAAGAATTATTCTTATAATAGAGTGCCGTGAAGCCACACTACGTTTTTGAAGTTTGGAGTGACTTATTGTTGAGAAGAATTTTGTCCACAGTAATGTCTTTATCGAAGGGGGCGTGCATGCATTTGGGAGTGCTGGGAGTAAGCAGCTGGAAAAATTAAGCTGCCTAATCCAAGGAGAAAGCATTGTACACTGTTTTCAAGAAGTCAATAAAAATGGAAACAATTTTGAATGGGTCTGAGGAAAGATAACCTCTACGAAGTCTAATGGGGCAAACACAGTAACTCCCAGTGTGATTCATTTCAATTAAAACAATGCTATTCTATGTAGCTTTCTAATACAATTTTATGAAGCGGTAATAGGCCTGAATTGAACCGTAAAAGTAGATGCCACAGCATATTTAAAAGCTATAGGAAAGTTTATGCTTAAAAAAAATCACACATCCTCAGTTAATGCCAAAATAATCAAAATAGAGACTTCAGGTGCATCTTTTGTAGAAATCGGCTAGCATCAGAACAGTATACAAGCCCCTAAATAGGTATCAGGTAGAAAGAGACAAGGGAGGTTTGATCTTGCAATACAAATCAGAGTGTATTATCTGAGAGACAATAGTCACACATTGTTCAGGGCCTAGACCAGGGGTAGCCAAACTCCGGCCCTCCCGCTGTGGTGAAACTGCAATCCCATGATGCCTCTCTCTCCAGGAGTCATGTCTGTGGCTGTGAGAATCTTGCAATGCCTCATGGGACTTGAAGTTCCACCACAGCTGGAGGGCCTGAGTTTGGCTACCCCTGGCCTAGACAGTGTAAGCAGTTAAGTTAGCCCACAACATAAGAGAGAGAGATGATGAAGGTTGTACCTTGAAATACAAATTAGAGTTTATTATTTAAGAAACAATAATCACAAATATTATACAGTGATGGACAATATCTAAGCAGCTTAATAAGGCCGCAATGTAAGAGGGAGAGACAAGGCAGGTTTTATCATTTACAAACATTAGAAAAAATAGCTGCACACATTGTATTAATGTAGCAGAGGCAGTAAACCTGTAGAAGGGGGGTGATTTAATGGGCTATAATGGGAGCAGCTGCAAAGCCAACAGGTTTGCCAAGCTAACATTAAGCACTAGACATGGATCTGATTTGGTGACATTTTATTCTTCTACTCCAGGAGCTTCAGAAGAGACATGATCATGGGACTGCCATGGGAAGAATGTTGCTAGAAATGGTAGATAGGTATAGCCAGGCCCGGATTTCCCACAAGGCCACCGAGGCCCGGCCTCGGGGCGGCAGAG